>NC_084588.1:24434811-24572311 GCF_033807715.1 Cololabis saira | reverse complement strand
CTTGTGGGAAATGTTATTATACTTTGTGCTACACTACCTTACTCTTCAGGCTGGCCCTCAGTGGAGCAGCACAGTAAATGGAAAATTACTTTTCTTAACATCCATCAATCAACTCCTTTCCTTGATGGAGCTGATATTGTACTAAGCCACCTGGTCGGGTGTCAGCAGTTTCAGCTGGAAGACTTGAGGGGCAAAGTATATCAGCTCAAAAATACCACCGTGGTTCCCTGACATCCCTCAACACTGATCGTGAATAATCCACAGTCTCCTTTCAAATGACCTCAACCTAATCTGATCATTATTTTTAGCTTAAGTGACCTAATAGTGGCATTAGTCATGAAAAATATCAGCTCAAATATGTTCTGGAGCAGTTTTACAAGTTTGGGTGTGTATCCATTCAAGATCATCTCAGTTATCCAATTAGCAACAAACTTAGAGAATATCTTTATGACTCATCTTTAGGTGTTCTACTGCACCTGTCATGTTTCATATTTTACTTTGATGCCCCGTATACTGCAGCATTCATTTCAATGATGAATCATTTTTGTCATAGTTTTATTCAATTACTTTCTTTCGTTAACAAAACGATAACTGAATAAAAACGCACAAGGAAAAAAAGCTGTCAAAATGTATTGATCCTCTCATCAATGGATAAAAATGAAATGAAGGTGTTTCGGATAGAAAAGACAGAATAAGCTGTGAAAAGATTCAGGCATAACTCACATCCAGTGGTGGACAGTAACGGAGTAAATTTACTTGAGTACTGTACTTAAGTACATATCCAAAGAATTTGTACTTTACTTGAGTATTAGATTTCTTTGGTATTTATTACTCTTACTTGAATACATTTCCAAGACAAATATTTTTACTTTTACTCGAGTAAATTTCTAGGAAGGCTGAAAAGTACTCATTACTTTCAGGTCTGCTCTTTTTTCTTCTTCCCTAAAATCCTATTGGACACAAGCTGTTTTTGTCAAAGGAGGAGACCGATCACAGTGCACGCTCTCCACTGGGATGTACGTAAAGCGGAAATACGTCAAGCCTCCTCAAAACGATACCGCCAAAGTAGCCTGCGTTTGTCAAGACAGAGCCGCAACAAGTCAAGACAGAGCCGCAACAATTCATTTAGAAAAAATATAGTAATTTTTTTACTGATGTGGAAAATAAAAAATTTACTCTTACTCTTACTCTTACTTTTACTTAAAGTAAATTTAAAAGCATTTACTTTTGGATACTTAAGTACCTTTAAAAGCAAGTTTCTACTCTTACTCGAGTAATATTTTGACTGAGCTACTTTTACTTGTAACGGAGTAAATTTTGACCAGTAGTATTTGTACTCTTACTCAAGTACTGGGGTCGAGTTCTCTGTCCACCTCTGTTCACATCCACATCAGGAAAGGGAAGAAAAATTTACACATTTTATCAACCCCTCAGAAGATGGAACAACTCACTCCCAACCACGATAACGAATTAGTAACATGACAAAATGTCAACCCCTGAGAGAAAGAGCAGACATGTGGATGTTTTTGATGTCAAAGCAGCACAAGATATTTTCCATGATAAAATATCACTTCCAATTTAATTTGAAGGAAAATTTGATTACTTTTAGGGAGTGTTTGTAGCTCTGGCAGTCCCGTCCATTATGTCTCTTGTGACAACTGCGCATTACTTCATATCATATCTGTGTTACATATTAACAACAATGAAACTAACTGATAGAGCTACAGTTGATATCACGGTAGAGGAAAATAAAATACTCCAGAAGTTGTGATGGAAACGAAGAAAGAGTAAACCAGAATAACTCTTAGCTGGTGTTCTAAAAGTGGCTTAACCGTCATGCCCATAGGCATAATGGGACTTGTGGAGCAAAAAAACTGCAAAAAGTTATTTTGTGTTTCTTTTTTTTTCTCAATATTTTTATCCCGATTTTTGTTATCACCCAGTGCTCCTACCTAGTCAGTCCTGGGCATTACTCCCTCTACCCTCTAGGGAGGGCCCTACACTGAGCTCAAGTCTCCTCCTTAACTTGAGGAGTGAGCAGGCAGCTTCTTTTCACCTGACAGGGTGGTCGGACGTAGCAATCAGTGATCAAGGATCAAGTTATTCCATTTCAGCCAGATCCTCCTCACCCTATTTGGTGCCCCAGGGGGGGCAAGTGTATAGCCCAGGCTTGCTACATGTTTTGTGAGGGAACACATGGAGAGCATGCAAAAGGCCCTTAAGGCCCTTTCTCCAACCTCACCCACGGTGTGGGTGCTGAAGTCATGGGGCAACTTAACACGCACTCAACACCCACAGCTTTGAACCTGGCGAGAATGGAACCCGGCGAGAATTGAATCCAGGACCTTCTAGTTGTGAGATAGCTGCACTGCCAGCTGCGCCGCCGTGCCCCCTCCTTTGTGTTTCTTTAAGTAACTTGTACATCATTTGGAGCAACTATTGCAGGAAAGAATACAACATACATGAAGCAATGACTGGGCGAATCATCCTGACAAATGTATATAAACATGCTAAAGTTCATGTGACATCACATGCAGATGAGAAAGTAGCAAGAGGAACGAGTAGCGAGTGTCCACTATATGCAACAAATAAATCACACTGTAAAAATCCTTTCCATTTTCTACAGAAAGCGAAGAGGCATGATCAATGTGTAAGTACATCATCTTGGATGTGAGAAGCGGATCAAAACATCATGCCGCAAATGCAAGTTAATGCATCCAGTGTAAGGGACTTATCCAATCAAAGTAGTTCCTGCTGTTTGGTAAGCAAGGGCAGTTTCTCCATAAGTGCACACCTACACGGGAGAATAGGGGAAGCAACATGTCTGCAAGCAAAATCGCTAGTGGTATAGTATACAGATTTTGTGTCCAAGGGTACAGATTTATGTTTGACGATATGGACTACAGTAGTCTCTACCAATTGTTTGAACTGGCAAAAATGTCCCAACCAATATATATATTTATATATATATATATATATATATATATATATATATATATATATATGTATATATATATATATATATATATATATGTATATATATATATATATATATATATATATATATATATATATATATATATATATATATATAATGCCAGATGTATCATTGATAAATTAAATTAATGTCTCAATCCTTTGCATCATCGGCATGATAAAAACAAAAAATAAAAAGGCAAATCTAGGGCTCTTCCATGCAGCTCTGAACTGAGGGCAGTGTGTGATGAAGTTAAAAAAAGTGGAACTTTATTGTATCAAATTGCAGAGAACCTGACAGACAATGAAGGAAAAATTAATTTTGCGACAAGCTGTACACTAAAGACAGCTACATAAAGACCACTTTGGTGTGGAAAACAATCTTTAATAATTTGGGCAACAATTTAATTTTCAAAGCAGCAGAAACATGATTTATTTATTTTAAAATTGAATATTTTTTTCAACCTTCACAGTATTTTGGATTTATTAGTTACCCTGGCAGTTTCAAATCATCCCCAGAAAAGGAGTCTTGGTGTTCCTCTTTCCTCACCAGACTGATTCAGCATTTTAATTTGTTTGTAAAAATATAAAGTATTGGTAATTTCCCAGCAAACTCAGGTTGTGTTCAGTCAGATTACTGATATTAAAAATAAAATGAGTTAGTGGATGCTATTGATAAGTCCATTAATGGTGCATGTTGTTTGCAAGGAACAGAGGTGCATTCTGCTGTGCTGATGCAGAAGAAACAAATGTATTACCATTTTAGGTAAGGTTGAAATGACATATTAATCCATCAAAAATAAATGGCACAACAATTTCTTATCCATGAATGCATCCATTGCAGTTAAAAAGCTCAGAAATCAATTACATAGGCTGTAGAGCAGGCTGAGGCAGAAGTAGCTGAAACTTCAGGGCTTCAGGTGAGGT
Source organism: Cololabis saira (assembly GCF_033807715.1). NCBI lineage: Eukaryota > Metazoa > Chordata > Actinopteri > Beloniformes > Belonidae > Cololabis > Cololabis saira. Next base: position 24,568,408 of record NC_084588.1, on the reverse strand, counting down.
CTTGCAGAATCCTTGTTATGAGCATAGAAAGTTTTGTCCTTTCTCTCTGGCTGTGTATGTTTTGCTAACAATATATGAACTTTAACATTTATAGTTAATTAAATTTGATCTAAATGTTCTTTGTTTTTCCCTGTTATAGTCTTTGTGTTGTAACACAGAGTTAAAATGTTCTATAAATGTTCTATAAATTACAATTAAAGCCAGGGCATGAAGAGCATACTCTCCTCTGAGACTAATTTGATAACCTACTATGGTTAATTACATGCCGACAAAAACACAGCTGGCAGAAATGTGTTAAGGGAAATTAATGCTCTGCAATGGCTTGTAAATAAGATTACAAAAAATCTAAATGACTATACATATATATATATATATATATATATATATATATATATATATATATATATATATATATATATATATGAGAGAGAGAGAGAGAGAGAGAGAGAGAGAGAGAGAGAGAGAGAGAGAGAGAGAGAGAGAGAGAGAGAGAGAGAGAGAGAGAATATATATTTATCAATAATTGATGTATCCAGATTTTGTGGGGCAGTAAGTGAATAGTAGACATAAAATTGGGTATCAATACAGAAGATTTCTGAATTTATTTTTCATCATACAGAGGAATAACATGTAGGATCAGTGATCTCACTGCTTAATAGATGTTTACCGATCTTGCAGCAATTATAGTACTTGGCAAGGTTGGAGCTCTGTTTGTGGGTTGATGTCCTTTGATGTCTCCCTGGTTGTTATTTAGGCCTAAATACCTTGAACTCCTCCAGGGATATATAAGTCCCCCCCCCCCCCATCCCCGTTTGCCACAGAGGATAAATTATACACTGATCTAGTTCCACTTCCCCTCATCATAATAATATGCTTTGCATGGCTTTTCCACTTCATGTAGAATCACAGTAATCCCTGTGCTTCTGTGTAATTATCTCTCCTCCAGGCTGATCTCAGTGATCCTCACCTGCTCAGGCTAGTCACATTACCTCCTCACTTTTATCTATGACTCTTAAAACTGCTGCCAAGGGTCCTCTTACTGTAAGTCACGGTGCAACTCTTCCCACTGCATTCCCCTCCCAAACACACACTTTCTCTCTATCTTTGGAATCACGGAGGAACAGCATCAGAAAGGAAAAAAGTGAATGTTTACTTAGACATACTTAATATTTTAAATATTTTAATAAATGGAATAGAAAAACAACAATGGACATTTAATTTGCTGAATTGACAAGTTAACAAGTTACCAAGGGAAACAAAGAGGCTGGTCTCGCACAATGTCATTTTGAGTCATTTCCCCTTTGTCTAGTGGTCAAAAGTGTTATCAATAAGGAGGTGAAGTAGGATCCAAGCAAGGAGACGGAGCTGGGTGAAAGTGAATAGATTTGAGAAAAATGAAGCAGAGGACTAGATTAGCTGTGGCAGAGATAAGCAGCAGGCAGTCAGACAGACAGGTTGGTAGGCAGGTAGGTAGGTCAGGATTCCTGGCAGAATAAATGAGTATGATTAAACAACATCAGAGAAAAAAAAGTTTTCCAAAAGTAATATCAAACTAAGTAGTAGCTGAATGGCGTTACTGCAAGGTGAATCAACAATCTGGGGATGATAGAAGAGCCAACACGAAATAAATACTACAACTGATTAGATCCGTTGCAGGTGTGAAGCGTGGTTACTGGGGAAACTAAGACACACCCACAGGACCAAAACAAAAAAAAGTTTGAATAATTTTAAAATTCAATTTGCAGCAAAAACTGAATGGACACATGTGAGCAATATGGATATATTGCTCACATTAATACAAAGATCAGCTTTGACTATGTGTGGCCGGGTGAAATATAATCCACAGGACAAAAATACAGTCTCTTTTCCACTTTTACTGTATCAGTCATAGACAGTACTAATGCAACACAAACAGTTCAAGCATATGAGCAACCAAAGCGAAATGAGTTAGACCTACCGATGATACCATGAAGAACTGAAAAGGCGTGTAAACGACAGAATGGTACGTGAACAACTGAATTGGTCTTGTCCAGAATGTCTGTATAAATGTACGATGTACAGAACACAGTGGCGGTGCTTCGTGTAAGCTCAAACCATTAGCGAACTTTGGGGCATACTGTCCTGACCGGAAGATCTATAACCCCCTTATGAGCCAGGTCCTGTTCAAGGTTTCTTTGATTCTAAAGGGGAGTTTTTCCTTGCCACTGTTTGGAATAAGGTTTTTCTACCACTTGGGGAGTTTTTACCTGGTATTGTTTATGTTTATGTAATAATTGCTCATGTTCTGGATCTCTGACCCGTTTCTGGAAAACGCCTAGATGCAACTTCTGTTGTATAAATATAAACGAATATAAATTAAATTGAATTGAATTGAACCATACTCATCCCAATATCATCTCAAAAATAGGCTGGCCATTGTAATGTTTTTCTGGCAGTGGGGGAAACTCTCTTTCTTCCTGTTTTCGCTGATGTAATTTTCACCTGGACTAGGGTTGCTCCGTATATCCGGATCCACCTGGTGGCTAAAGTGTGAACCCGGGCTACATATGTTTTTACACAGATACACATTTTAAAGCTATCAAATAAATAATGATTTTTCCTTTTATTTAGAAGAAACATTTTGACAAACAATATTCCTAACACAAACTAAAAATTAATAATCTGTTAATAGAAAAATAAAAGCAACATTTTCAAATGGTATTAAAAGACCTTTTCATCTCTTGAAAACTGTCTTAAACAAAAAGGCGAAGTGCCAGAGGATGGGAGTAATACTACTACTACTACATTTCATTTAGAGGTCCCTTTCAAGGTACCTAAGGTTACCATCAGTGTTGGGACTAACGCGTTATTTAGTAACGCGTTAGAGTAACGCCGTTAGTTTTGCGGTAACTAATACTCTAACCCATTACTTTTTAAATTCAGTAACGCAGTTACCGTTACCAAACGGTGCGTTACTCCGTTATTTTATTTCTGGCTACAGAAGCCTTTTTTCCTCGCAAGCAAAGACCAGAGGAAACGTAGTGTGGATGTGTGTGTGCTTTCAAAAACATGACGGTCATGGCGAGACCGCGGTGAAGTTAGTTTTACGTTGGATATTCGTTGGATATTCGACAGAAATGCCCCCAGAGCGAATGTCTGTCGAATATCCAACATAAAACTAACTTCACCGCGGTCATGGAGAGCCAAGAGATGGCGAGTTTCTCAACGTGGAGATATTGTCATTACAGTAATTCGTAACTCGTTTTTCGCAGCGGTTATGTTCCAAAAAGAACCTGTGTTAAGTTAAATTCTTTTTACAATTAAAAAGGCTTCAAATTGCGGAGATCATCACCGCCTCGCACGTATTACACTGTTCTTCTGATGCTGCTGCATCCCGACTCTGTAGCGTCTTTTTCTCCTAAAGCCGCGGTGCAGGTGTTTTTTTTTCGAGAGAAGAAAATAGTTATAGGTCGTTTAGTGGCTGTTTTTTCTTCTGGGCAAAAAGATTCTTATGAAACGGCATGCCACCATTGGTTATATATTTGAGAATGTAATGAACAATTCATCAAAGAGTCCCGTTCTTGAGCTGCTGCTGAATCTCATTGGCCGTTCTCAGCTTGTTGCTAAGCAACCAACGTTATTAACACAGGAAGTGAAGAAGCGGGGAGACTGTTTAGAATGCAGAACACGATGCACAATGCAAATCCATGAAATGAAGGTTAGAGGGGCATTTAAAAAAATTAGGAAAAAAAATGGGAGCATTTAAAAAAATGTTTTTATTTAAAGTAACTCAATAGTAACGCATTACTTTTTGGTCTAAGTAACTGAGTTACTAACTGAGTTACTTTTTTAATGAAGTAAATAGTAACGGTAACTAGTTACTATTTTTCAGTAACTAGCACAACACTGGTTACCATACAAGAATGATTCAACAACAGTAAAAAGGAACAGTGTAAGATTATAAAACAGTAAAAAAAAAAAAAAATAAGGTGTAAAATCAAACAATAAGCAGAGATTTCAGAAATGGGGGATCTGAAACCCATGGTGACATTACGAGCAGACATAACTGTGAGCTGGATAGAGGACGATGACCAGAGGTGTACATCTGGCTTGGCAAACTGAGGTAGTAATCCCCTTTTTTAAGCTGGGAAATGAGAAAGTATTTATACACAGACCTAAAATACCTCTTAGTTATGCTGCTAGGCCTAGACTGCTGGGGTTCATGATGCACTTCTCATCACTCTGTTTTTTCTACTCCAACTCCATAAATGACATCATTTTTTTATTATAAACCTGTTTTTTCCACTTTCCTGCCCTCTCAACCCACACCCGGTTGAGCCACACGGCCGCCCTTCCTTTCTCAGAGGTTTTCTTCTGGTTAAAAGGTTGCCTGGTGCTTGCTCAGGATGGTGACTTGTATAGAAGAGGTTTTGATGTAATCTGTTGGATTCCTTAGCAAAGCAATAGTTATTATTGTTATTTTTTGGCTTTGTATTAATTGCACTAATTTGGAGCTAGTACTTTGAGATCACACTTGTCTTGATTTGGAGCTATAAAGCTGAACTGTACTGAATATAAAGGGTGTTTGAAAAGAAAGTCCAGTTTATTGCCGGACCTCAGATTAAGGAAGAACCAAAAGTTTGCCAAAACAACAAAATTAATATGCACTATTCTAAGCATTTTTATAACTTTTAAGAAGAGCAGATCGTTACCAGAGGAAGTCACAATTCCTCTCAGATCCATTAGTAGCAGCAGTTGGACAAGGTCTTCATGTTGATCCTGAGAAGTCGCTGTCAGAGACTGTCATAGACGACTCACCTGGTCAAGGTTACCTCAGCAGTGTTATACTGTTGATTGAAGGACACAATTGTGCACTGATAAATAATTCATTGATTAGATTTAACTTGGTTCAGCAGCTTTACACAGAGCAATGGCTCTGTTCCTGTGTGCATCGTCAGCCGTGACTTTTTGCACAACCCAGAAATATTTAATTTTCTGTAATTTTAATGCCCTCAACCATTTGAGTCTCAGGAGGGGTAAGGAGGTTTATCAGATTCCTTGACCAGTGAAGGATGCTCATCTTGAAACCCAATCATGTTAGATTTCTTTGGAAAATCAGTAAAGCAGATCAGTACAAAATATCCATATGATTGTTCTTATTGCATAGAAAATAAAATATAAAATAAAATACTGCTGTTTATTCAAAGCCAAAAGCATCTCTGTAGATTTTGTCTGTTGTAATCAGTGCAGTGATGCACCTGCTGCAACAATGTTGAAAGTGAGAGCAACTCCTCAGAGAGCTGAGATTTGCAAGAACCACGTGAGGTAGGAGGGGTAATGAACGGGGTAAATGACAAGAGATTTGCCCAGGAGACTGTGTTGGACTCCTACTGTTTTTTTAGTTTCGATAGCTCTTGGCTGCGACTGTGACTCTCTTGTGAGTTTCACACGCTTCACACGACTGTTATTCATTTGTTTTGCTTTGGTTATATTAAGACACAACAAAACAAACTGGTTTGTCCTTGGGAAATACCCTTTTGGCTTCAAATTTACTCACAGCATTTTAAAAAGATGGAAACTTGTATTCAGTGTGTCACACCATGACACCAAGGGATCCTGAATAATCATAGTGGGGGGTTAATGCAAAAACATTGGCATTAAGATTAAATACATGCACTTCTTCAATTAGGAAAATTATTCTCTAGGACTTTTCATCTTCATTAAAATGAATACAAATAATTAAAGTAGATCTATATGACTGACAATCAAGGCTCAACTTTCAGACAGACCTGCATGTGTGATTGGAAAATAAAATAAAACAAAACAAAGCAGGCAACTCATTGAATGATAATGTCCCATGTCTACAAGCATGTCAATCTGCACCTAAGATTTAACTCAGCCTGATCTCTGAGTGGGTAAAAAGAGGAAGTTTGGTATTTGTACTGACACAATCTGTGACAAACGACAGTAGTTTTCCTGATCTTAATTTTATTTAATTTTCCATGCCAGAACCTGACCAACTTCTTATTCCTGAACCTTATCCAAGCATCTTAGGACATATAAAACAGTAATGAAACAGTGACAAACTAAGTACTATTACTACTACTGTCATTTAGTAGACTCTTTTATCCAAAGCGACTTACATCTGAGAGAAGAACACAAGCAAGAAATCATAATACAGCATTGATAAGTGCTGGTCAGACTGCTGTGAGTCCAGTTGGACACAGGTGCTGCCATGCCAGTGCTAGAATTTGTTTTCGTTCCATTCTTTCCCAACACAGCAGTCCCTTTATACAAGAAAGCGACATCTAAAAAGACACCATCATGCAATCATTTTGTCATAAGTGCATGCAGCTTACTCAGTGCTGAGCACTGCAAAGAGCTGGATCTTCTAACTAATTCTGATGGGCAGAGAAGTTTACTAGATGTAGAAATGCTCCTTAAAGAGCTGAGTCTTTAGCTTGCTCTTAAAAGTAGGTACAGACCCTGCGGATCAGACAGAGTTTTGCAGGTCATTCCACCATCGGGGAACAATAGAGGAGAAGAGTCTAGCTACTGATTTCACGCCATGTTGTGGTGGAAGCACCAGGCGTCTTTCACTGGCTGAGCGGAGCTGTCGAGAGGGAGTGTAGCTCTGGATGAAAGAGTGAAGGTAGGCGTTTGGTGTGCTGAAGTGTTTGGTAGCCAAAAGCAGAGCTTTGAAGTCAATGCGCGCTGCAACTGGAAGCCAGTGCAGAGAGATTAGCAGCGCAGTGACATGAGCTCTCTTGGGCTGGTTGAAGACCAGATGTACCGCTGCATTCTGGATCAATGTTTAACTGAGCAGGCAGGGAAGCCGACCAACAAGGTATTACAGTAGTCAATCCGTGACATGACCAGAGCCTGAACCAAGAGCTGTGTTGTATGTTCTGTCAGGTAGGCTCTGATTTTCCTGATGTAAAGAGCGAATCGGCAAGACCAGGAAACTGAGGCAACATGGTCAGTTGGCTGTCTAATGACACCAGGATTCCTAGAAGATGTGGGCACAAGTGTGGTGTAATCCAGCTGTACACTGATGTGAGGAGGTAAGGAATGACTGGCTGGACAGACTATAAACTCAATCTTGGACAGATTTAGCTGAAGGTGATGGTCCATCATCCATGCAGAGATATCAGAAAGACAGGCCGATATTCGCATTGAGACAGGAGTGTTGTCAGCTGGGAAGGAAAGGAAGAACTGGGTGTCATCGGCATAGCAGTGGTAGGAGAAGCCACGAGAGCTGATGATTTTACCTAGTGAAGGGGTGTATAATAAAAAGAGAAGAGGGCCATGCTCCCTGTGGCACTCCTGTTGCCAGCTCATGTGATCTGGACACTCGTCCTTGCCATGACACTCTGAAGGATCTTCCTGCGAGGTAAGACACGAACCACAAGAGGACAGATCCTGAAATGCCAAGTAAGGGTATTTGCACAGTAGTGATTTTGAAGGGATTGAAACTCTTTAGTGCTAATTGACAGTTTTCTGCATAACTCCACCGTTAACCGTTCTGATCTTTAATTACAGGCTTTTACTGCCTGTTCAGTGTGATGCAGTTGTCTTTTCAGTAGTATTTCACAAAACGTGGTGATACTTTGAGAACTATTGATTCTAATTCCAAGTGTGTTCCTTTTTGCATTTATTGCACATTTGTGTCCATAAGCATGAAAAAAAAGTGATGAAAATTGTGTCTGGGGACAGAAGTCATTAGAGTAATTTTGTCGCTATTTCATGTTTTGTTGTGAGAATTGGTTAGTAAATGTATGCAGCCTTGTGGCACAAAGGGCTTAATAAAGAAATGAATTAGAATGCCCATCATGTCTATTGTGAATGGATAGGAGGTTATGAATAATGCCAAACACATGCAGATAGAACAAAAATGGGATGTTTTGCAAAGAAATCAGACTTTGTGTAATGAAATGCAAAATGATGTTACTAACACCACACAAACACACAGTGCAGAACACTAGGCAGATTTGCACGTACCAAGGCCTTTAAATACAGGTTGAAATTTAAGATTTACCATTACAAAGTTGTGTTTATTGTATGTATTTTTGAACCAGAAACAAATTGCATGGCTGATTCTAAAAGTATGGGTGTCTCTATGGGTGTACGATTAGATGTTTTTACTCACCCACATTAAGCTCAGTAATTTGTTTGAGCCATTCCGAAAACAGGTTTAACATAGTTGAGATATACCTGCGATGAAAATTACAGGCCTCTTTTATCTTTTTAAGTGGGAGAACTTGCACAACTGATGTCTGACTAAATACTTTTTTGCCCCACTGTATGTATGTATATATATATATATATATATATATATATATATATATATATATACATATATATATATATATACAGAGCCGTCTGGGAGATTTGCGAGGCCCGAAATGGCCGGGGGGGGCCCTCGCGCGTGAGCGTAGCGAGTGCGTGCAAAATTTTTGGGTTTTTCGGGTCGGATCGGGTGTCTATATGCGCAATTTTAACTCTCCAATTAGCAAAATACTGGATACCTTCCCCTGCCTCATCATCATTTGGCTTGCCTTGACGCGGGGCCCCACGGCTGCTTGAGACCCGGTCGGATCGGTGATTTTTGTAACAAATTTATCAAACGAGCCTTTCAGAGAGGCATTAAACTCTTCCATTTTCTTTACTTTTTTTCTTTTTTCATCCCCTGATTGAAATTTCCTGAATCTCGCTCGTTCTCTTGACATTGTGTGACAGTTTGTTCCACACTCCACCCGTCTGGATCAGAGCAGCTTGTGTCTGCACCTGGTCTGATCAGTTGTATTGAACAACAGACACGCGCATCATTGCACACATATTTATTGATATGCACAGACTAATACACATTTAGGTCTGTAATGGAACGTGACTGTTGATATTTATAAGGGAAAAAAGGAAGAAAAAAAATGAAAAAAAAAAATTAATTTCATTTTTTTTTTTTTTTTTTTTCAGAAAACGGCCCATAGCGCGAGGCCCCTCGGGGCGCGAGGCCCCGTGCGGTCGCACGGTTCGCACACCCCTTGCGGCGGCCCTGTGTATATATATATATATATATATATATATATATATATATATATATATATATATATATATATATATAGACACTTCTTGTTTATTCTAAACTTGGCACAAAAAGTAAGAAAATTCGTGTTTGTTATAACAAGGCTGTGAGAAAGTGAGCAATCCCTCCCCTTCTCACCGGACTTTTTTTTAATGCATGTGGCAGAGTGGAGGATTGGGCGTGGTCTGCAGGGCAGCAGCACACAGGTGTACCTGGTTCTGCTAATTGGAGCCCACCTGTGTCCAATCAACCTCTCCACCCTGCCTGGGGTTAAAAGCAGCGGCTGGATACCAGAAAGAGGGCTGCTGATTTGGGATAGCTTGTTGAGAGGCTATCCTCAATGTGCCATTTTTTTTAGACTACGGATTTTGCCTTCACCTGTATGTCTTTGTGCTTTTTTACACCTTTTGATAATAAAAAGCCTTATTTTTTGGCATTCTACGCTCTGCAAGGTTCTTTTTACACCTCATCACCCAGCTCCAGTTTTGCCTTGTCCCCTTGTACGTGGGGAGGCCGCTCTGGTTCCTCACATTTGGTGTCAGGAGTGGGATCTTTGGCGCCACCTGAAAACTGGAGAGAAGAGGTGGGAAGCGACGCCGTGGGTTTGGCGGAGTTTGGGAGACCCGGTGACCAGCAGGAGTCTGGGAGACCCGGTGACCAGCAGGAGTCTGGGAGACCCGGTGACCAGCAGGAGTCTGGGAGACCCGGTGACCAGCAGGAGTCTGGGAGACCCGGTGACCAGCAGGAGTCTGGGAGACCCGGTGACCAGCAGGAGTCTGGGAGACCCGGTGACCAGCAGGAGGTCTGTAACCGGCAGGATGCGTCCTCGGCAACCGGCAGGATGCGTCCTCGGCAACCGGCAGGATGCGTCCTCGGCAACCGGCAGGATGCGACCTCGGCAACCGGCAGGATGCGTCCTCGGCAACCGGCAGGATGCGTCCTCGGCAACCGGGAGGAAGCGTCCTCGGATACCGGGAGGAAGCGTCCTCGGATACCGGGAGGAAGCGTCCTCGGATACCGGGAGGAAGCGTCCTCGGATACCGGGAGGAAGCGTCCTCGGATACCGGGAGGAAGCGTCCTCGGATACCGGGAGGAAGCGTCCTCGGATACCGGGAGGAAACGTCCTCGGCAAATGGGAGGAAGCGGCCGGCAACCGGAGGAAATGGCCGTTTTTCTGTCTCGCAACGGGGTTGGTGAGACTCCAGAGGGGGAGGGAAGTGTGAGAAAGTGAGCAATCCCTCCCCTTCTCACCGGACTTTTTTTTAATGCATGTGGCAGAGTGGAGGATTGGGCGTGGTCTGCAGGGCAGCAGCACACAGGTGTACCTGGTTCTGCTAATTGGAGCCCACCTGTGTCCAATCAACCTCTCCACCCTGCCTGGGGTTAAAAGCAGCGGCTGGATACCAGAAAGAGGGCTGCTGATATGGGATAGCTTGTTGAGAGGCTATCCTCAATGTGCCATTTTTTTTAGACTACGGATTTTGCCTTCACCTGTATGTCTTTGTGCTTTTTTACACCTTTTGATAATAAAAAGCCTTATTTTTTGGCATTCTACGCTCTGCAAGGTTCTTTTTACACCTCATCACCCAGCTCCAGTTTTGCCTTGTCCCCTTGTACGTGGGGAGGCCGCTCTGGTTCCTCACAAAGGCCTTTTGGCAATAAATATTATACATACATAAAGGTCTTTTAAATGGTAACCCATTTGTAAGGAACATGCATTTGTGGGTTGTGCCCATGAAAAATTTGCCTAATCTTCTTTGCCAATGCTGAATAACTGACTCTTGTTTTATGTTTGTTGGATTGGATGATTGAAATTTGAAGAAGCAACACATATAGGCAATTAATATTTTATCTATTTAACACAACGGAGCTTTGGTACCGTGTGGAAGAACCATACACAGCCACAACAGCCTCGCACCTCCTCCTCATGCTAGTCACCATCCTGGTCACTTGTTGGTCACTTGGCATTAGTTGCAAGTCAGCCAACATGGTTGTGTTGGTCACTCGGGCACGAACAGCATGTCCACGCTGATTCCACGTTCCAAGTGTTCAGTGGGGTTGAGGTCAGGACTGCTGGCAGGCCATTCCATCTTCTCCACTCCCAAATTCTTGAGGTGGTCTCTGATAAATCTGACTCCGTCGGGACGAGCGTTGTCACCTTGGAGGATAGAGTTTGGTTGCAGATTGCCTCCAATAATGACAAGCCCTGTTTTTCCAGTGAGATACATGCCGCCCCGCACCACATCACTGTCTCCACCAAAAGATGCTATTCTATCGGTGCAGCAATCAGCATAGTATTCTCTGCATCTTCTCCACACTTCAACGCTATAATCCAACTGCCATAGGCAGAATCTGGACTCACTGAATATAACGTTCAGACTCCATGTCATTTCTCTGACAGCCCCTGTTATATAGAACATGGCTTTCAGTTTGGGGATGGTACGAGGGATCAGTCCAAACAATGCTGCAACTTGATTTTGCAGAACACCTGCTGGAAGTTGCCCTATGGCACAGGCCCTGTCCAGATCAGTCAAACGTGGCATGCCAATTCTTGGAGCAGAAACCTACTGACCACTGTAGCAGGGCCCATGTTCACAGGTGTTGCCAATCAGGCACCTGACTGGCAGCAACTGGCACATTCAAGATAAGAGTAAATAGCAACAGCACTGTTTGGCATTGGAAGAGAATAGAAGATTTGACAAATATTCATGGGCGCAACGCACATACTCAGCTCTGCTGCTCATCCCACAAATACATGTTATTAACAAATGTGGCACAATTTAAAAGAAAAATAAACTTGCTTTCCACAATATAAGATTTTATTGCCAAGAAGCATCGTTACAACAACGATAAAATCTACCAAACACAAATTTCCTTACTTTTTGTGCTAAGTTTATTTCTCACCTATCGGTAATTATAAATATCCAATATTTAAAAAATATGCATTTTTATTGTGCGTGTAGTTGCATTTTAGTGTGTCTGTTGACGTGTGTATTCCAGTTGTATAAAAGTTTCCAATCACAACTTAACGTGCCTCTGTGGTTTACAAGGTCTCTCTGTAGGGACATCACAAAGGGCAGAGGTGTTAATTATTCTACAGATCAGCGATGTCAGCACACCTCTCTCATTGCGTCTAATTGTCCCTTTGGGGGTGCTCAGGTCCTCATTATGAGAACACTTTGTAATCCAGTGTTGTTATTTTTGCAAAGGAGTTTTAAGCACATTCAAGGTGTTTTGATGTGCTTTTCAAAGAATCTCATTTTAGTCATTCTGTGTGATGATTTGAAATGTAACTGTTTTTGACAGTGCAGCTGTGTAAGAAAGACTTCCCACAAAACAATAAGCTGTCTGTAAGCTTAATGAATTCTTTTGAGATTGTTTTGAATTATTTTTAGTACATCTTTCATGTAAAGAAGAATAAATAATTGAACGTTCTTTTTCACTCCTTCTAACCAAAGAGAGGGAGAATGAGGTGCCTTGAGACTGATGGGCATGCTGTTCAGATCTCACTACAGACTGCAGAGTCAAATCACAGTTGCACAAAAAAAGAAGGTTCATCTCCTCAAGTTCTAAGGCTTCACTATTCCACACTTTCTTAGTCACACATGTACTTAAAATAAAACTGGAGAAGGTGTTTTTTTCCTTCTTCCTTGTCTTTCAGGTAGACCCATGCAGTTCTCATGTAGTCCACCGTGGTTGTAACTAAAGGTTGCAAGTTGATGACTCAGAAAACAATACATGTGGATTTGTTTACCAGCTGAAGCCTAATATAACTGGCACGAGACATGAAGCCTACAGAGCCCAAAAGAAACTACCTCTGAAGAATTATTTTACAACAGTAACAGTAATAGAAGGTGAAATCCCAGCTTTCAACATAGCGGTATAGTTAGCTGTAGAGATGTAGCAAATGTCCCTTATCTCAACAAATTAATATGCATCCACTGAAGATTGTTAGCCATTCCACACAAAGTATGCGCAGCACGTAACTCATAGTAGAATCATAAAAAGGTAAAAATTGACACCTTAACTTAGCCACAACACTAACAAATCTTATCTTATTGACTAAATTTACTTTAAAACCCTTATAACTGCATGGCACGACTTGAAACTTGCTTGGCACACCATAGCCTATACACTTTGAAAGGAGCAAACACAAAAAAAATATTAGTTTCGAAACAACATATCACAGCCTTATAGCCAGTGCAACACAAATTATGGCCAAGGCAAGAGTCATCCATGCTGGACTGGAGAGCTGCATAATGTAGCCATGGCCAGTCAAGCACACTGTGTCAGTGAGTTTCATCCTGATATAAGATCAAGAAGATGTTTCACTGAGTTGAAATAACTAATGTTATGCAGTGTTGCTTTAATTTCATTCCTTTGGATATTTCCTTTGCTTCAGATTTGCAAAGACAAGAGTCAGAGTGTTACAGCTTCTGCAGGCACACAGACAAATTGTGTTTTCTGTGTGCCATTTTTCCTGACTTTCCAGTAGTCCATTGCTCTTGCTTAAATCTATGACAGCTACATTCATGTTATCTGCCATTCTCATAAAAAACATTGTTTTGTTCGGTTTTTTTTTAATATCACAAAATGCCATATGAGCAGATCTCAAAATCGGAAAAAGAAATATGAAATGTACTGTAAATGACAGATTGCATCAGATCACGCGTCAGTTTTCATGCTGAAAATGTTCTATTCATATAAAAGGAAATAGTTAATAGACAAAAGTGGCTGACAGAAACAGGATTTTGTTGTTGCAATTTGTCAACAGCGGAACCCTCTATCAATTGACTTGTCAAAAATAATTATTCTGCCACCATTTTCCAGATTCTAACAAACGGTTTACATTCTAAATTACTGACAGGGTGTTTTTTTTTTCCCCTGTTTCAGCAACACTCCGTTAGGGCTGCTGGCTTGATCGTATTTCCCTTGATGCATATCTACAGTTTCAAAGACATTCTTCTCAAACCATGCATTTGACAGAATTGTTTATTAAAATGTATGATTGCTTGGTTTGTCCCGCATTACAATTACTGCCATTGCTCATCCAGATAGTAAACATCAAGACAATGTGAAAAGTAAATGTCAATACACACTTGTCTTTGAAAGCAAAACAGACAGAAGCACATTAATCTTAAATAAAGCAACTTTATGCATACTAAAGCATTCATCCAAAGCATTTCTTTTGCATCCCACACCAGTCAATCATTTCCCTCTAATCAATAACATTGTCTGACAACACTGGCATCTCTCAGTTCACAATTCCATAAAAATGCACCTCTGAATTGTGATATAATGTTAACGTTAGCATTCTAACCTTTGTTGCTCCAAATCTTTTGTGTTTTTATCAAAGAAATTCAATCCAATGAGGCTACAAGCATTTTGTTTTCCTTAAAAATCAAATTTGGAATGTGTCCATATGTCCAGCCTTCTTTTTCACAGGTGTTGCCCTTTTTTCGCATTACAATTTCATCAACGTGCGTTTTTATTTAAAAAAATAATAAATGTATGTCAATAATTAGAATGACTTAAACTCAGATTATCATTTTTCCTTCGCTTTAAAAAAAATTATATATTTTTAGTATAAGGGGTGAGTGTTGTGGACCCCAACGCAAAACGGCATTTGGGAAGTCATCATTCTCCTGTATTGCAATGACTCAATGAAATACTCTGCCAACAGACATTATTTCATGTAAAAGTCCCCACACCTTCTCACATCTTGCCAAGTGTTGGTTACTGTCAAGACAAGTGTGTGTACATTTATGAAGTGTGTTGTGTGTGTGTGTGTGTTGGGGGGGCAGCCTAGCTTTAAATCTTAGGTGCCAACATCTGACAGATCCCATGCTCTGTTGAATCTGCTTCCATGTTTTTATTTATCTATTTTATCTATTGTCTCTTTGCTTTGTTCTGCTCTTTTACTTATTTTTTCTTTTTCTATACAATTTTTTATGTAGCATTCCATCAACCTGCCCAGGGACTACAGGTGGAAAATAGCAAGTTGCTACAACCTCGCACAATGCATATTCTCTTGTAAAAGATTAATGTCTTATTGTGCACTGTCCCTGTTTTGAAATAAATAAATACATTGCGATTACAAATCCCAATTTTCCCCATTTTTATCACCCAGTTTTCCTACCTCAGTCAGTCCTGGGCATTGCTCACCCTCTGCCAACCCCGGGAGGGCCCTGCACTGAGCTCAAGTGTCCTTCTTAACTTGAGGAGTGAGCAGGCCGCTTCTTTTCCCTGCGACAGGGTGGGACTTGTCTGGCTGGACGTAGCGCGTGGAAGGATCACGTTATTCCGGCCAGATCCTCCCCACCCCATCTGGCGCCCCGGCTGGCCAGAGGGGGCAGTGTATAGCCTAGGATCACTGCATACTCCGGACCATAACCCTTCCAGTCGACCAGATACTGGAAGAGGGCGCAGAACTCCCTCCAAAGACCTAGGAGAACTATGGTCCCCGGTCGGAGACCACGCCCACAGGAAGGCCATGGAGGTGGAACGCGTGTTCAAGGACCAACTCAGCAGTGTCTTTGGCCGCAGGCAGCTTAGGCAAGGGGATGAAATGCGCCATCTTGCTGAACTGGTCTACCACCCTGAGGATGGCGGTGTGCCCTTGAGTTGTCGGTAGACCGGTTAAAGTCCAGGGATATGTGGGACCAGGGGCGATGAGGAACCGGGTGCAGGAGTCCAGCCAGAGCCCGGTGGAAGGACTTGTTCTGGTTAGAGACAGGGCAGGCTTTAACAAATTCCTGGACATCCTGGTCCAGGGACTCCCACCAGAACCAGAGAAATTATTTGGTTCTCTGGATCCCCGGGTGGCAGGTGAGATGAGAACTGTGGCCCCACTGGAGCACCTCAGACTGGAACAAAGAGTCGGTCAGGTGGACAGGTGCTGGGGGCAGGCGAGCCAAGGGAAGGATGGTGTCCACCTCTGTGGAACCCATCCTCTTCCGCCTTCAAGAATTGGCGAGACAGGGTGTCGGGCTTGACATTGCGGCTATCTAGTCGGTAGGAGAGGGTAAAGTTGAATCGGGTGAGGAAGAGGGACCAGCAGGCCTGCCTGCTCCTGATGTATTCCAGGTTTTTACGGTCGGCCCACACCAGGAACGGCTGTTTGGCCCCCTCCAGCCAGTGGCACCACTCCTCCAGAGCTGGCTTCACCGCCAGGAGTTCTCGGTTGCCGATGTCGTAGTTACTCTCAGCAGGGATGCAGGAGCAGGGATGGAGCTTTTGATCATTGGCGGCCCGCTGAGACCGGATGGCCCCTACGCCGACATCCGAGGCGTTTACCTCCACTACAAATTGTTTCTGTGGTTCAAGCCTGCACAGGACGGGGGCAGAGGTGAAGCGGCTCTTCAGGGTCTGGAAGGTGGTGTCGGCTCTGGGTGACCAGCCAGTGGGTGTGTTGAAGGCCGTCTTCCACTTGTCCCCCTTCTCGTATGCGGACTAGGTGGTAAGTGTTGCGAAGGTCCAGCTTGGTTAAAATAGTGGCCCCCCTCCAGGAGTTTGAACGCTGAGGAGATGATGGGGAGCGGGTACCGGTTCTTTATCGTGATGTCATTGCGACCCTGATAGTCTATGCAGGGCCTCAAAGTCATGTCTTTCTGGACAAAGAAGAACCCAGCCCCAGCTAGGGACGAGGAGGGATGGTTGATGCTGGCGGACAGAGAGTCATTGATATAGTCCTCCATTGCCTTTCTCTCTGGTGCCGAGATGTAGTAGAGGGCCCCGGGGTGGAATGGTACCATGGAGGAGGTCAATGGCACAGTCGTATGGCCAGTGCGTGGGCAGGGAGGTGGCCTTGGACTTGCTAAAGACCTCCTTGATGTCATGGTACTCAGCAGGCACTTCCACCAGATCAGGGGCTGCTTCTGGTAGACTTGATGACAGGCTGTGCTCCAACCAAGGATGGACCCTGTCGCCCAGTCAATGTGCGGGTTATGGTGACGAAGCCAGGGGAACCCCAGGAGTAGCGGGATGTGAGTTGAGTCGAGGATGTGGAATGAGATAGTCTCATGGTGGTTCCCGGAGAGCACCATCTGGACAGGGACAGTCTGATGCGTGGCCGTTCCGAAGACGTTACCGTCCAAGGCGTTGGCAGGAACGGGCTGAGGCAGAGGGACCCTTCCAATCTCCAACTGCCAGGCCAACTCGCCGTTGATGATGGAAACGTCTGCACCAGAGTCAATGAACACCTCCAGGGTGTGGGAACGCCCCGGCAGCAACCTGTAGCAGTGGTGGACTGGTTTCTTGATGGGGGCTCACCAGTGCATCCCCAGTTACTGGTGAGCCTTGGCTTTAACTGGGCATTTGAAGATGAAATGTACCTCTCCCCCACAGTACAAACACAAGTTCCACCTGCAATGGCGCTGGCGCTCCACGGTTGACAGGGTGGTCCAACTGTGTTGCATGGGTTCCAGGTTCCCCACCAGGGGTCCTGGTCGACGAGATGACGCCGTGTGTTGGCCTGCAGCGGCGGAGTTGGAGGCGTCCATCTTGAGTGTTCAGTAAAAGTCTTTATTAAAGCCAACCTCACAGCAGGCAATAGAGCAGAGTTCAGCCCTCAGGATTGTGGTAACGCTCAGAGTGGCAGAAGAGCGAATACCAGAAACAGCTGGTGTGATCGCTGAGTAGATCTGGAAGCCGGAACACAGTAACTGAAACACCGGCCAGTCAGAGGAATCGCCAGGCAGCCCAGGAAGCAGGCAAACAGAAACCAGAGACGCTCAGGCAGAACTCCTGGTCAGGGACAGCAGGCTGAGGTGATTACCAGGACGGAGACATGCAAATAGGTCGGGGAGAGGCAGGGTCGGCAATAGGTGATCAGTCCGAGGAAAAAAGTTGGAAAGTCAGGCATGACACAAGAACAATCTGGCAGTGACTGGAGTGGAGTGCTTAAGTAGAACCACAGGGCTGATTGAAAATGCGCAGCAGGTGTGGATGGCAGGAGAAACCATAGTGACATGAGGAGGCGGAGCTGGCAGGTGAGTGAGGCAGGTATGGAGCTGGAGTGGATGTGACAAGAATCACTTATTGTTGAGAATAATCAGGAGGGTTAAAAAAAAAGTGCCAGAACTCATCAAGCTATAATGGTTAGAGTGGTTCAGAGAGCATCCATCATTATTTTCACAAATGGACAGGTCACTGCGGAGCCCAGACCTTAACATATCTGAGAATCTTTAAGGTGACTTGGAGAAGGTTTTAGTCTCCCATTGTCTGTATAACATCTCATGAAATAAAACATGCAGCTCTGAATCCAAAAAGACATGACATTACAAGAGGAAAAGAGTTTAAATAAGTATGGTTGTTTGTCTCGCTTGTTACTGTGTAGTTCTGTGAGGAACTGGTGAACTACCCTGGGTTTATGACACCTCTTGTCCAGGGACAGCTGGGATCAACCCCACCCACCACCACCACCATCCTACCTCACACCCAACCCAAAGAATTGTTATTCATCAAGTTCTTCACAAATATAATTAAGTTGATGAGTTTGCTTTCCCATAAAATAAAAAACAAAATGCAATACTGAGTATGAATTCAATATCCATCCCCTGTTATACAAGATGTAGTAGATGCTCTGCGGGAGAACACATTATACATGCATGTTATTTATTTGAGATGAGACCTCCAACCACCTCACGTGCACTGTTAGCACATTGCACAAACATCACACACAGCAGACCTGACTGTTGACTACAAATCCCTCTGCTCACCTCTTATTCCCTACCACAACATTAATTTGACTTCATCCAAGCTCGGAAACTCCTCTTTTGTTCAAACACTGTGAGAACATTAAAAGCAGGCAATTCTAGGCTGCCCTAAACACTTTTTTCCCTCTCTTGTTAGTCTCAGTAATAGTTCTGTATGGGTGAACATTTATCAGACGTCTTGGTGTCGTGTTACTGTGATGTTGTAACCTTGAGTCTTTTGAAAGAGACCCATGAACGCAACTTACGCTCAATATACCAAATACAGTGTGTGTGTGTGTGTGTGTGTGTGTGTGTGTGTGTGTGTGTGTGTGTTAGTGATGTCAAGCGATTAAAAAAATTGAGAGATTAATTAATTAAGATCCGTAATGAATTAATGTAATTAATGTCTTTTTTAATCTGACCTAAAAATTGCTGAGAAAAGCCTTCAACTTGAGGTGTTTTCCTTTAAATTCATTACATTATTGTGGCAAATCAAAAGATTGATATAGAATGCAAAAAAGTGGCTTCATAAAGTCATTTAATAATTTTTTTACAGACAGATGCATTTACATCCACTTTGCAAGAACATTCGTCAGCCTCACGGTCGCCGCCTTGCTCATGCGCGAGGTGCTCTCCTCAAGTTTAGTTTGGCCAAGAGGGTTGCTGTGGCTTGATAAATTGCTAACATCTTTTCTGCTAATGTTAGCTGTGGCTGCGCTCGCGACCGGGGCTTTGCGTTTATGTGGTTAAACTTGAGCTGCTTCGGTGGTAATCAAATTCCTTTCCACAGTAAACACGTGCCGTCGGGGCGTTTTAGAAATGTAAATTCCCCATTCACTGGACTGACGACTTTCACATGCTCCTCTATTTTCACTTTTCTTCTCCACTATTCACTGTTCCTCCCCATGCCTGTCCAGCTACAATGGGAGCGTAGCTAAACAAGCCCACAGTGACAGCCAATCAATGTCCACTTCAAGGTGTGACTGACAATTGTTTTCAATCCCTAACAACTCAAGCACAAACAAAGATTTCATAATATAGGCAACTCACGAACAGAAAAAGTAAATTTACAGATTAAAAAATAGATTAAGCGATTAAAAAACATAACGTGCTAAATATGCCTACAATTAATTAATTAAATTTAACAGGCTCATTTGACACCCGCTTATATACATATATATATATATATATATATATATATATATATATATATATATATATATATATATACATATACATAGAGAGAGAGAGAGAGAGAGAGAGAGAGAGAGAGAGAGAGAGAGAGAGAGAGAGAGAGAGAGAGAGAGAGATACCTGTAGATAGATAGATAGATAGATAGATAGATAGATAGATAGATAGATAGATAGATAGATAGATAGATAGATAGATAGATAGATAGATAGATAGATAGATAGATAGATAGATACATAGATAGATAGATAGATAGATAGATAGATAGATAGATAGATAGATAGATAGATAGATACTTGGGTATTATCGTTGAACACTATGATTCATTATTATTCATGATCACACAATTGTAGGCAAATGTATGTAGGGGAAATTGCATAACCCAAATTGCATTTCAACCTGATTTTAATTTGAGGTGGCAAATTGGAAAGGATTGTTTTTTGCTTGCTGCCATGCTGAGATGTCCTCTTTTGTAACCTTCTCATTTCTGGATACTCTCTCCTTTAAAAATCTCTTTTGAACAGAAAACCTCTCTCCACCATTTAACATATGGTTAACAACCCTCCACAAAAAAGCATTGAAGCCAACCCTCTACATAAAAGAAAAGAAAAGGTAAAGAAAAAAAACACACAGTCAGCCACTTTCTGTCACACCCATTGAAACATCGCTCATCTATCTGCCCAGAAAATATGCTGTCAGGATGGCGAAAACCACTTGTCTAAGGATCATATTTATGTAAGAGTTGTATCAGCCTCCAATTTCAGGTTGGTGCAACATCTTTCACCTTCACACTTCACTCCAGGAAATTCATGTATTTTCTACATGTGATTGCAAATTGCTCCTGCACTTCATGTCCCTCACTCTTATTTTTTGCTTTTTGCTGTTTCTGATGGATCAGGTTTATGCCCCTGGCAGCTGCATTTCCCATATGGATCAATGGCAGTGTATATGTTGCTGATCACAGATGACTATGAATATTTGATGTTGCAATTTTATTTTGTTCAGACAAAGACATACATTTACGTAATCTAGACTCGTTCACAGCGCTAGCATTTTTTCACAGGGCCTGTCTTGTGCCTGAATGAAAAAAAACATATAAGCAGTAAGAAGAGGGTTAGATGACAGGTTCCTGCAAGTTATATACTATCCAGCTGACAGGTTGATTAAATAACCTTTTGTTTTGTCTCTCACAGTCTATTGGAAGGAAATTTTCAGATCGGTGTCTGGCCATCCCTGAGAAAGGTCACACAAACAACTCTGTGGGCTCATAGTGAACTTCCTTCCTAGCAAAGCTACAGTACTAATATTTGATTAAAAAGAAACAGATAACCAGAGGATCAAATATGAAAATCACAGTGGTGGATTCACTCAATATTGTGTTTAAAATACTTAATAAATATTTAGCTTATCCAGGAAAATAGCCTATTCTCATACCTCCTATATAGTTGTGATCTGTGAAATTGTGATGGATGTATGTCGTAGGACGCTTGTAAAAGATGCCTCTTAAATTATCATGTCCATGTGCAATTACACAAATTGTTTTTTCACTACTGTTCCAATTTGGTAATTCCCACAGAGCAAACAGTATCATCACATTGATTAAACACAGCATCTCAGCATTGCAAAATAATCTGAGTGAAAGGAGCGTCACAGGACAGAGCAACGTGAGCAACGTTTTCCACAATGCTGACTGCCCTCTATACACGCAGCTCACCTTCATTTCACCGCTGTTACAACTTTTCAAGGTGGAACTGTTACACTGTTACACCTCCATGTATTTCACACAGTACATTGAGATGGCTGCTAATCTGAAATGAGAGAAACACAGGGAAATGCACAACGGGCACACAAGCCTTTGAAATCTGCAAGAGAGAAAACAAAAAAAGTGAGTATGTAGGTGGGTGAGCAGGTGTGTATGTCTGTGTAACTGTGTGTGTGCAAAGTGAAAACAAGGCTTTACCTGAACTGCAAATATAGTGGAGGAGGGAGGGCACAACCCCTGCCGAGAGACCAGAAGTCGACAAGGAAGAAACCCAAACCCAGGACGCCAGTCGCACCACGGAGGGCCAGAAGAGGGTGGGAGGAAACCCCCCCGCCAGCAAGCCCCGCCCCCTACCAGCGGCGACAGAGGGCAGCCCCGGGTGGAGCCCCCATAACCACAGGAAGAGGCAGCCAGGAATGATGGACCAGGACCCAGCCGAGCACCAGCCACCCAGCATGTGGCGATCATGCGGCCAGGAGGTCCAAACCCTCCAGGCCCACAACCCCCACCGGGCGAGAGGCCAGCCAGCCTGGAGAGACGGGGCCACCTCGACCATCGACGCCGGCGGACCGGCACCCGCTCTGACAAAAGCGGGAATTACAAGATAATACTTGATAGCATACATTTATGTTTCTGAAGTGACGAACAACTTAAAGAGCACTAATTTCCTGAAGGGAAGCCCTGCAAGGGACTAATAAAGTTTTGTCTAATCTAATTTAAAAACTGATAATATACCACCATGTCATCTTGTTTAGAAGCCATGTAGATGTGGTAAGATGTCTTTGATGTAGAAGGACCTAGAAAAACTGAACACGTCACTGAAAGATCCTGATCAAATCAGGATTATTCGCCCTATCTATCTATATCTCCACTTTTTACTACCCACAACTTAAATCCATACTTCATATATCATTAATTTGGAGGCCACAACTCTTTTGCCCTTGAGTTTTGTTTTGCTATTGACAAGAGCATCATCTTGATAGTTCACCAAAGAAAAGAATGAGCTGCTGTTGAATACTTTGCATCCCATCTTTATAATGCCACTTCTTGTTGGAGTTTTGACCGTTCTGTCTTTTTTCCCTGGTTAGTTTAAATTGTAAGGGGATTGGACTGAAAAAGGATATCTGTGTCCATCAAGCTTATATATGACAGAGAAAGTATGACATGATTTTGACTGATCCAAAAGTATATAGGGATAAAATTGCCAGTTTAATGTGTGCTTTTGTGAGCTCTCAGGCTCTGTAGTGTTTGCTCTTTCATACAGTATAATCTGCTTTTAAATTATACCATTTGAGAGATGTTGTAGATGTTGCGTGTGTTATTACACACACACACACACACGCACACACACATAGCTACATAGTCATATACACACTCACGCACACCACACACACACATAGCCACAAATACATGTACACACACACACACACACACACACACACACACACACACACACACACACACACACACACACACACACACACACACACACACACACACACATATAGCCACTCAGTCACATACATATACACACACATACACAGCCACACAAACATATACATACACACACACACATAGCCACAAAGACATGTACACACACACACACACACACACACACACACACACACACACACACACACACACACACACACACACACAGACACGATCATATACATACACGCATACACACATAGAGACATACACACTGGCTTGTTCACCTGCATGCTTGCTTTGTAGTCTTTGGGGTTAGGTAGCGGTAGCTTAGCTTAGACTGCGATCAGATCTCAAGATTTTGGTCGATTGCTGTTCGTGTGTTGGTCGGCTTCGTGCCGGTTTCGTGTTTTGTTTGTGGTTTTTTTTGTTGCAGATTTCCAGTGCTTGACGTGTGTCTCCGTGTGTTCCTGCCCCCCCACCTATCCACCCCCCGCCCCCCCAAAAAAAAAAAAAAACACAAAAAAAATCATGTATGGTATGTAGGTTTGTATTTGTATGTGTATATTTATGTATGTGTATGCATATGTATGCGTATATATATGTATATATATATATATTAAATATAGTAATAATGCACATATATATGCCTTTGGTTTCTACCGTCATGGTATCAATCATTAATATGTGTGCAGACAAGGTGATGTTGTAGAGTGTAATTTGTCATTTCTAGACTTACATTAGCTTGGCAGCCTTATGATGACCAATCTCCAAAAAGGAACACTCCTCGGAAGAGGGCTTGGAGTGGATTCAAGTATACCACTTTGTAGATGTTTAAAGACACATGTAGGAGGGGATTGCCAGTGGTAATTTTTAAATTTGCTGTCACTTTCATTTTGTTAGATTTAAGTATTTAAAAGTTGGGTATCAAATCACTTGAACGCTTCGCTATACAAAACAAAATGCGCAATAAAACATTGCCATTTCAAAGTTTTAGTTTTGATTGTATTTGGTGCACACACTCCGAGATTTGCTGGATTATATGTTCAAAAAGAAAGGACATGGCCATGGGGGACAGGATGAAGTCTTCTTGCTTCAGCTATATTCGCACAAAATGTATTCATGTGGGAAATAAACCTGCCCAGTTAAAATATGTAAACATTTCACTATATGATGATGCTTCCTCTCTTTATTTTTGATCACTGAACAAGAAGTATTACAATACATTTTTTCCAGCATAATCAGCAAGTCACAATTAAATATTAATTCATAACTTTAAATTCTGTCATTTAATTAGCTTTGTTTAGCATTGATGAAACAGTCTTGGTAAGAGTATGACAAAAATAAGAGAAAACCAGACAAACTTACAGGATTATAATACTCCCTTATTATAATACTCCCCATTTGAGTGGCAGAAGCCACTCAAATGGTGCTAAGGTGGGATGTTCAATTGTATACAAAAATTCAAAGATCAACCAAAGGTAAATATTAATAAATAAGTAATAAACAGTAATTCTATAAAGTGTTGTGTCTGAAATGAGGCACTTTAATGTGACTGGATGGTGCGGTAATGTAGATAGCAATATAGCCTTTGTGGGGCATATGAGACCTTATGTCTTTATTAAAATAGACATTTCAAGTTAATTTGAAGGAATTTTATATGCTTTGAGGAAACATCATCCAGCTGTAACAATCTTCCAAATCTAAATCATATTTATTTCAGTTAAAAGCAAGAGGAAACATCTGGCTTGCTCGTCTGCTGCTCAGGAGGTGAGTTTAATTGTAGTTCCTCGACTTACCACTAGGGATGAGAATTGATAAGATTTTTACAATTACAATTCCATTTTCGATTCTGCTTTCGGTTCTTTATCGATTCTCTTATCTATTCTCATTTGGAAAAAAGGACAACAATGAGGTAAACGGCCCTAATGTGATAGGCAGTGTTTATTAATTAATTAGTTACCTGCAGTATTATTAACCAAGGAGATGCTAACATTGCTGCTGGGTTGAAAATTACTGACGCGACATGCATCAATTGTTATTGCATGCTGTGTGCTGTGCACTTATATGTTGGTAGTATTTCCTCCTTTTGCCGAAATATTCACTTGGCAAGTATTGAAAGTTGCCCTGTTGTCGACTTTTTTACTGAAATGTAACCAGACTTTCAAGCGTTTATGGGTGCCATGTTTGCTATTGTGTGCTGGCTAACGCACATTGCATGGCAACGTTCGTAAGTGTGTGATGACGTCATTCGTGCCCACTGGAATTGAAAAAGGGATTGTTGGCAAAATTTGCAAACGATTTGTTCTCGATTCTTATCCCTGCTTACCATTGGAGGCTGATTTCAAAAGCGAATTAATCTCTATTGGCCTCCAATGTTAAAACATCCTACTTTGTGAATTTCTTTGTGCCACATCAGTTAAATTATATAAAGCTACAAATGTGTGCATAATTAGAGGCATAGTCTTTTGATTGATGGTTAGCATAGCCATTGACTACCTGTTCACAGTTCAACTATTACTGCCACTATTTTGAATTCTAAGCTGTGAATAGAAACCTAGCGGCTCATTCTTATTTTAAACAAAATTTGTTTTTTGGAGTGCTGTTATATGTATTGAAAGGCTACTGCGACTGGCTGAGGGTTGGCCTGAGAGAGTTGGATGACAAGGCTTAGTTAAGTTGCAGGTGGCTGGTGCTTACCATGCGTCATGCTCACAGCCTTGCAGGGTTTTATCAAGACTTGGTCCTGGCTCCTCCAGCCAAGCCATCCTCCAGGAAGGCTATCCTTTCAGATTGACTGTCTTTCCCAGACTTCCATTGAAATCCAGCTGTGATGAAGCCATGGAGATTATAAAGCTGCGTTATTGCTGATGCCGCCACAGAAATACTATTTGAAATGTAAGGTCCCACTGCAGACCTCCACTGGGACCTCTGCAGTTCCTCTGACATGGCTCAGTTGAAGGACCCAGGTGCCAGCTGTGACAAAGTTCTGGGGTACAAGACTGCTGTTATTTACCTTTGGCTCATTAAGGGCCCAACTTGATCAAATTTCCTTGTACAAGCCATCCAATTTAACTCTTAGTTAGTTAGTTAGTTAGTTAGTTAGTTAGTTAGTGATTTATTCCGAACACTCTGACACCGCTCATTTCAAACATTGAGAGATTTAATAAATATTAGTGAGGCAATGTTAGTTAGCAACAAATATTAGCATGAGCTAAGATAGCTAACTTGCTTTGTCACTGTAGCTGAACTAAGGTGGGTGTTTTCAAGCTGACTTCCAGGCTTGCTTGTTCAACCCATTTTGCTGTGTTGTCATCCAGTAAAAAGAAAATGTGTCACAGTTTGGTTATTCAGTTCCTGTTTTATTTTGAAATCTGGGTCTTTGTGTTTCAATTCTGTTTTTACTTCCCTCGTTCCCATCTGCCCTGATCTTATGCACCTATGTCTCGTTAACCCTTCTGTATATCTGGTTTTGTCTTTCCCTTGCTCCCTGCTGGTCCGTACTGGTTCATCCCTCCATGTTTTAGGTCTGGTTTGTTAGATTTTGTCATGTTCTGGTTTTTTGCAATCCTTCTCAGCAGCACTTTAGGTTTTGTTTAATTTAATAAAACACGTTTTTTGGAACTCCTGGGGCCTCATGTACAAAAAGTGCGTGGATTTCAGCGTGAATCCGTGCGTGGAATTCTTGCGTACGCAAAAAAAAATTCAGATTCTCAAAACTGTGCGTACGCCCAAATCCACGCAGGTTTCTTTGAACATCATAATCAACGTGGATTTGAGCATATATGCCGGAGCACAACATTCCGCCCTGTCTCCTCCCTCATGTACATGTAGATATATTTGAATATGATATTGAGGATAATTATCCATTAAAAACCACTCATCTTAACAAGGAACTTGCAAAAACAAGTAAAACAAATTTAAAAACAAATCTGCTGTCAGCTGGAGACACTCCTGTCAGAAGTTGAGGCCTGGAAAAAATAATTTATTTGGGGGCATTTCTTCCGATATAAGCTGTATTACATTATGGGTATTGCTGTTCTTTGCTTTGTGTTGCGTTCCGTAAAGAGTTATGGTTTTATTATGATCGTAAGGATTTGTGAATGTTTATGGGCAGCGTTACTGCATCATTACACTCTCCTTTTACTGCTTGTATTTTAAGAACCGACTCCAGAACTTAAGTTGGTGGGACGAAAAATGGCTCCTCGTTCCGCTTCATTGTCACGCGTATTTTATACTAACGGATTAAAGCGGCACTATGTAACTTTTCCACCTTAATATCATATTTCCAGAGTCATTGTGATGGTACATCAACTTCCAACAGGTTTAATGACACCTCTGTCATGGTCTGAGGGGGTCTGTATCACCTTCACTGGCACTATGTAACTTTGAGGAGCATGGTAGGAACCCTGCCACACTAAAAAACTACAAATTTTTACGGCTTTGACTGCTTTACGGCATACGTCACTTCCCCCTCCTTCCCGATTCGTATTCGAGATGAAAATGGGCGGGGCGTGGAGCGCAGCTCCGCAGAAGCTGGTAACCCGTTGCTGTGTTGTGGCTGCAGCAGCTCCACACATAACAGACGTGGGGAAAAGATCGCTAATGGTTTAACTTTTCACCGCTTTCCTGCTTGGAGGCAGAACCACGGAGGCCAGCCAAGTATCTGAGATAACAAAGAGTCGTCGGCTCGGTTGGATCGCGGCTGTAACGACCAAACATAACCTTCCTCAGTATCCCACAAACAAACACTCACACAGACCGGGGTCGGATCAAAACACGGGTTTATTAAACCACAAACAAACACTCACAGACCGGGGTCGGATCATTCAAACGGGTTTTATTCCCCACTTCTCCAGGTAAACGCAGTTGTTGGCCAGCTCTCTGCGGTGCGATTCATTTTGTTGAGGAAAAAATATTAACTATTTGATTTGTAGCTGCAGAGGAAAAAAATAATCTCACGAGGAAAACAAAAATATTGCTCACGCCTCGGAGCCTATTCAGCATAATATAGCAGTCAAAAAAAAAGAAAAGAAAAGTAAGAGTAATACAAAACATGTACTGTATGTTGTACTATTATACTAATTTATTGAAACACATGGCGAGTCAAACATTTACCAAAGCAGCTGCCAAACACTCCTAAACAAGGTAGTAAGACGTGGGTTGTGCAGAACTGCGGCAGGAAATCCCTTATAAAGAGTGGCGCTCCGACGAGGAGCTCCATTCTTTAGTAGGGATTTCATATGGATCCAGACCGTTAATTATCATTATTTTCTCCATATACCGCTCACTGGCTCCCTTGTTTAAGGTATCCCGGTAAATTCCAGTTCCTTTCCAGCAGTTTAACATCTTTTTTTTTGCGTTCCATCTGTTCACTTGGTGAAACAGAAAAGCGTCCCGTCTCAAAACAAATGCACGCGACGGGACAGGAGTTTTCCGGCAGTACGCGCTGGTGCTCATGGGAAACGTAGTGGTCTTTCAGGGAAAGCACTACCGCTTTTGTCCAAAAGATGCCGCCAAACTCAGAAAAGCTGAAAGTTACGTTGTGCTGCTTTAAGCCCAATGTACACGTTTATTGAGTCTTACACATTGTGGATGTCCGCGATCACCTCTCTCATAAGTATAACAATATGAACAATATAAACTTATATTTAAAACATGAAGCATCACAATCTGATTCCTCCGCTGCAGAAAGACAACATGTGCCAACGGCATTATCGAGGTGCAAACGTGAGAAATAAAGAGCAAAGTTGCTGTAACTCGGAGTGTTGCATCCGCATGAGGACAGACCGGTCTAGGTCCTGGTCCATCACCGGGAGGAGAGACCGGTCTAAGTCCCGGACTCCATCACCGGAGAAACACTTTCCATAGTCCTGCAGCACCTGCAGCTGACTCGATATCAGACTCTGAAAGTTGCCTAAACATTCAATAAAAACTTCATTCATTCAACTTCATTCATTGCTGAGTCACATCAGTTCATACCAACTAACCTTTCAGTGACATCTTAGTTTTATTTTAAAAGAAAACTTAACAGAACTCGCTACTGATCCTGCCATCAGCAGGTTCCTCTAAAGGAGCCAAGGCTGCCATTGTGATTTGCGGGTTCCATCGTTGAGCTCCTGCCTTTATTTGTTTGTTCAGATCATATGGTTTGTTGTGAGAGTGTTGCAATTCCACTCGTGTGTAACTTATCTGGTGATCTGGGGGACTGTCGTGTCCTTCACATGTGGTCGTGAACTTATTGTCAAATTTCCTCATATTCTGGACTTCACTGCATCACAAGTGAGTGTCGCCAACGGACAAAACCTCAGAAAAGTGTGTACGCCAGACATGATTTGTGGGTGAAGGACCGCAACTTTCTACATTCAAATCACTTTTCGAACATCCCACCGTGAACGTAGAAAGTTGCGTACGCACGTTTTTTGTGCGCTGCACGTTTTGTACATGAGAACCCTGGTCTCCTGCATCTGGGTCCTATCAACATCACTCGTGACAAAATGAGGCTTCAAAAGCACTGTGCAGAGAACATAATGGTGATATCGCAGGCTATTTGTTCAGTTCTTTTTATACAGTCTAGTGTTAAAGGTAAAGAAAAAATGCTTACCCAAGTATTCATGTGGAACTAGAGGCTGCCATGGTTGTGTCCATTTGCCATGTGTTGTTTGTGCAGAGATGTGCATTAATAACAATAAAGGAGATGAAAAATCAACTCAGAAATGTCCCAAGTGACCTAGTTACCAAATTGCAGCAACTCGTGGGGTATACTGAAGAAAACATATCACATTGTATTCATAACAAAATGTACAAACCGTATGTGTAAACTGTGCATGTAGCGAGCTCTGTGTATAAGAGTGAAAGAGCAAGCCAGTGGGTCATTTGTGAGTAACGGTACTGCTAGCACACTTTGATGTAGTGTTTTGTCACCCCCCTCCCCTTGCCTCATGCCTCCACCCCTCTTTTTGCTTGCTATAAACATAAGCTGTCTCTATCAAAGCAGCTCAGCACGACATTGTTCTGTGTGTCCACTGGGAAAGTGAAATCTTTAGATGGTGTGAACGATGCAGCCGGAGTGGGCAGGGCTGTTGTGTTACAGTGCAGGATGAGGTTCCTGTCAGTTTGATGGTTTGAGCTTTGCATTGCTGGAAATTAAACGACCGTGACCATAAACTGAGCCAGCTTTGAAGATAGCGCTGTGGTTTGCGTTGGAATCTTTTCATGCATTTATATATGCAGTGCATTTATCATTTCTTTTGGTGTGTGTCTGTTTATCCTGCCAACGTATTTCAAATGTAATGATTAGATTAGTGATTAAAAATCCATACCCTATCATAAAAAATAATTTTCTTCCACTCTTATTGACAAACACATCCTTCATATGTAGCATTACATTTTAGACTAATTAATGTTAATCCTTGTGCTTGTGATGGCAACAGTAATTCCCAAAGCATAACTGTCTTTCAACATGAGCAGTGTACTCAACAGTCTTAGGATTTTGCTGTTTTGCATAGAGGGCTGAGGATTTTATTTTCTGACACCAATGCATGGTAACAAGGGACATCATTAGTGATCAGCAGAGATAAAATATACTTTATTGGAAATTTAATCAGAAAAAAAGAACATAGGAGCTGTTTTTGCTGGAATATTTAAGTCAGATTAAAGATGCTTCAGTCAGATTTCAGATGCTTTAAGTTCTGTGTTATAATTGTTGGGACTGCTAAAGACAGTGAAATTAAATAGTGAATTTTCAGTAAGAGTTCAGCTTTCTGATCTTGGCATTTATAATGGGACTTGTTTTAATGGGCAAATGACAGTCCTTTCTCTTTCTCCCCCTCTGACAAAAGAAAGTCAAGAATCTCTGCTCTTGCAATATATTTCAAAGACATAGATGTAAAGCCTCTCTCTTAAACTATAGACAAAAATAGATGAGGGATGTGCAGAATGAGGATGTTTAAACTTATTCTTGATCATTTTCTCTCTTCCTTTTCATCCCTTTCATATCAGATGCAAAAAAATAATGAAAATAATATAACTTTCCTTGACAAATTGGTATTAATGCTGAGTTGCAAATGCTTCAATTGCCCAGCATAGTTTCATTCTGCTATAGAAATCCTAGTAGCATTATAACTCACTCTTGAGTCTTGTGCTCTTCAGGACAAAAGCCTTCTATACTACAGAGAGTTTGCTAAGTAAATAGTGGCCTTGAGATTTCTGCTTTGTCTTGGCTTAACACCTCTGTGACATGTACATGAGCACTGCAACATGTACATGAGACAAGCTAGAAGCAAGAAGACAGACAGAGGCCAGGGGACGAAGATCAGAAGCAGGACAGCAAAGACAGTTAGGGGACTTGGGGGGTGGCTAATCCTGTCTGTGAGCAGTGAGTGATCATGTCCATCCACCCAGCTGTGGCGCCATCAGGGGCCACAGGGCTTGCTGGAAGTCTGATGAGGCGTCACTGCCGTCTCCTGCTGGAGAGATCTCTCACTCGACATTTCTTGTCAGCAGTACAGCCAACCAGGTAGGAGGGAAGAAAGTCAGAGAAGAGAGAGACAGGCAGCAGGATGGAGCTGGAAAGAAGACATATTTTTTGGGGGTATTATTATAAAAATGTCTTTACCTTTGGCTTTGTGCTCTCAAAGGAAATAGGATTTTTTTTTTGCTCTTCGTCTGCAAGGAGTAATATGAAGGATTAATTGACTTTCATAATGAGATAATTAAGGTTGGTTTGATTCATTGCAGTATGAGGTTATCTGCAAGGTCCCTACATAAGCATTAATGAGAGACTCTCCCAGCAGGATATCACAAGCACGGAGAAAAAGAGCCCCACCCCTGAAAATAGTCCATCCATCTACTTTCTATTCACTATTCATCCTTTTCAGGATTGTGGTGGATGGTCTGAAGCCAAATGTCATCCCAGATGTTCTCGGGGAACAGGTGTTGTACATTTTGGATAGGTTACCTGCCCATCACAGACAGGAGAGGCAAACAAATCATGTAAGCTCGCTCCTGCAGACCATAAACCTCTCACTGTCAGGAAGATCAGCACCTATTTTTCAAAACCTATTTTCTTAAATTCTGTAAAATCAGTAAGTAAAGAATGACATAAGTAAAGTCAGTCATCTCCCATTTCTGTTTCTCTGATGCTTCGCTTAGTCTCAAACTGATCTTTAACATTTCATTCAAACATCAACAGTTGGAATAAACAACTCTCAGAGCTATGTCCTATAAACTCTAGGCTGCATATCCTATATCCCTTGAATACATACTGAACAGATAAGCAAGAGCATGAGATGATAGAGTAACCAGGGTTACATTCCTGTCAGTCAAAAAAAACAACACTCTAATGGCTTCTGTATCAGGAGTAAATAAAGTAATACAGTAAAACCAGAGACAAGGACTGTGAGTGCACAGTGAGAACAATCAAATTTTTAGCATTAAAATGAAGCACAATTTATCATTCTAGGACCTCAAAGCCATTATTGCTGTGTGTGCCCAGAGGATAACTTACAGCTCAGCGCTCAGCACCACCCCCCACCCCGAGAAAATAAATCATATTCTTATTTTGAGATCTCTGAATTCTGAGCTGTTTGCCCTAGAACACCGTCTGACCTTCAAACCCCCAAACGAAAAAAGAGGTGAAAAAGCCGAGATCAATCTTAGTCAAATTATCCCGTTGAGTAAAGAAGAGCAGAAGTAGCAGATAAAACAGAGAAAACCATCTGTTACAGTTACAATCACAAGGCAGGGAATCGAATACGGTCTCTGGGGTGATGGACAGCTGCTTTCTCTCTTCACTATGGGCTGTTAAACGCTGATGATTAATGTTTATATAACATATTGAGAATGGGGACAAACTAAAGGAAAACCTGAAATCTTGACCCGGCAGCGATGGGGGCATTATGTTGGCATGATTTGGTTCTGCCTGCCCTTTAGAAGGGATGTGTCATTGTAAATCAATACAAAATTGTTTTGGTTAATCCTCTTCATCCCATTGTGAAACATTTGCATTGTGGTGGCAGTGTTTTTTTTCCTAAGATGACAGTTACAGTAAATGATTCATCAGTAGGGGATTTTAGACTGATACTTTCCTCTGTTATTATAAAAACATAGAATCCACACGTATATTATTCTTCACGAGGAATGCTGTAAAATGTTTCCAAAAGATTTCTAAAGATTTTTAAAGATCGGTGCCCAATTGCATTAAAACTACTTTGGCAGCATGTAACAGCTCAACACCTCACCAAAGCCCCTTTCACATTTGTCATAAAAAAAACATACATATGGCTTTTATCTGAAATAGAATTCTGAAAAGGGTCTCCAATCGGCACTCAGTTCTGCATGAAATGACTTCACTAGTTCTGGATATGTATCAGCTTCTTTTCCAGATCAGTTTTAATATAAACGTAACTCTAAGGTGGAGAGGCTAGTTTTTTACCGAATGTGTTATATTTAGTGCCGCAAGAGTGAACGCTGCTGGCTTTTTCTTTTACGAACATGTGTTATCCACCTGCAGCGTCTCAAATGGAGGCTCTGAAACTGACAGTACAATTCTGCACTGCATCTACAGTATAAAGTAATGAATTTGAGGTATTTTCAAAATAAATTAATTTTATTCAATCATTATTTATTTATTTATTTATTTATTCTCTGTCCATTACAGTCTGTGGTAATAAATTCCCA
Organism: Cololabis saira; assembly: GCF_033807715.1. NCBI lineage: Eukaryota > Metazoa > Chordata > Actinopteri > Beloniformes > Belonidae > Cololabis > Cololabis saira. Next base: position 24,534,588 of record NC_084588.1, on the reverse strand, counting down.
TCTTGTTGTAGTTTGCAGGGTTGTCTCCTGCCAGGAAGTTATAGATACTGGATGCACAGGTAAAATGCATGGCACACGCAGTGTAAACAGAATACAAGTGGCAAAGGGACAGGTTGCAACTGAATTGTAATGCCTAAATGTGATAAATATTTGAATCCAACTTATATGTGTCTTTTAAACTGAAGTCCAAACCCAAACCGATGCTCATAGGGATCTGGCCTGAAAATATGATATGCAGCTGTTTCAAACTTTGGCTCTTTAGTGCTTAACATCATTGACATCTGATACCCTAACATTTTGCTCAGCAAGCTGACTGCTGATGTGAATTCCCCCTGACATTGCTTAAGGACGGTCCGACAAGAGCCAGCTAAACAGGAAGTCAGACCATCAGATAAAGTACTGCTAGACGGATATGGTTGTCAATATATAGTCCCAGCAGTGTAAATAACCTCTATATTCAACATGCACAGCAAGCAGGTTGTGGTTAAGGTTGGAAAATTGAAGCCATGTGGTGAAAACTATAGTTGTCACAGTTAGAAATCATTGATCTTTCAAAGTCACTATAAAGCATTGTATTTCATTTTTCTACTTAATTCCTCTGGCTAACATTACATACAATGTATACCCAGTTGAATAAATTATTGCGAAGGGAAAGTTGAACTGCAAAGTTTACAAAGTTTAGTAAAATAATAAGTAATGCTAAGAAATTGTGAGGTCCCACTTCAAAAGTCCCATTTGTTTACATTTTCTTTTTCATTAATCATTTTTCTGTCTCTACTGATGTTGTGGATTGGGGTTTTTATTTGATGAAATTTTCAAGCAGTAAAGTACTGTGAGATGTTAGACGAAGTCTCCGCTAACTAACCCTCCCCCTCTCCTTCCTGTCAGATCATTTATCCGTCTCTTCTGAAGCCTTGAGAAAGCTCCCCATGTGTCTGAGCTGCAACATCTTTCTGCTAGGTTTCCCTAACATATCCTGAAAATGTACACATAAATGCCATCACTGCTCACACGCAGCCACATTGCCATAGTCAAGCAAACGAAGCCCGTCCAGACAGTTACGCTTACTGGATGCAAAGTAAACTTGAAAAGTGAAACGATTAAGAGGAATTGTAACCCATCAGAGAATCACCTCATAAAATCTTAAAAGGAGACGTCTTCTTTTTGTAGTCTTTTTGAGGATACCGTTCAGCTTTGAGGCTTACTAAAGAAAAACTCTTGTATTATTTATTTATTTATTTCATTCTATTCATTTTTTTGTTGAGGTTCTCCTTTGCCTGAGTTTTACCAGTATAAAAGTAATGAACATGCATATGAATACATTGGGTGGTACTGCCGTTTAAATGTATTTATTGTTAAGCCAAAGGAGTCATGTAGCCTCATGAACACTTGCATTTACATTTTCTAGATAAAATACATGAAGTATGTCATAATAAAATACAATGTGTGGTTATAATGATTTTGTCCTGCGACCCATCAGCACAGGTCAATATTTATATACTTACATATACATACAAATTAAATTTAATTTATAATCCCATGCTTAATCTACATAATAAATAAATGCTCAACCAGATCATTAGTTTTCCTCTGTCTCATTCTCCACCAGTGTTTTCCATCATGTCTTTCTTTCCAGGTCAGTGAAAAGAGGGCCATCCTACAGATGTGCCTGTCCTCCTCATTAATTAAACGTGATGCCACCTTTCTCCACAGGATCAATCATTGTGTCTAATACATAGTGTGGTTGACCTAAGACCTCCTCTAACTGCACATCCCTTTGTGCTCCCGAACAGAGAGGGTGTCTGCCTGTCAGAATTTCCGCACCCACCTTTCCACTGGGAAATGAAATCATATTGGCATGAACCAATTGGCAGCAATCAAGATGGAGGATGGCAGATGGTTGGCTGTTTTGTCTCCAGTGACACAAATAGACACCTAACCCATTAGTGCAGATATTTAGCTGTTCGCTGTACCTTCTCACATTTTCCTTTCTATTAAAAAGCAGCTTTCATTTTCCAATTTCTCTACTAGTTTAATCAATTTATTTTGCCCTTCTTTCCAATAGGAAAAACATAGTTGACAAACGGGTGATTTTTTTTTTTTTGGGGGGGGGGGGGGCTCTAGTGGCCCTTTATTCAAAGTGTACAGACAGGAAAGGGGTAGAGAGAGAATGAGGATGACATGCAGCAAAGGTGCACAGGCTGGGACCTTTTGTTTTAAGTAAGAGAATAAAATCAACACAGGAATGTAGTCCAATATCTTTTCTGTCATGTTTATTTCCATTAATCCCTATCTCACACATGGGTAAAATACAGCACAATGGTCACAACCCATGAACCATCTAAATCGATTCCACCTTAAATGAAAACAAAACGACGTAAAGAAAAGTGTCATATTTTAATAATGATTCTTTTTTTTTTTTTTTTCTATCCCCGATTTTTTAACCCATTTTTATCATAGCCCAGGACTGTGTGCATGTTTTTGTGAGGGTAGCTCACATTAGCTACCCAAGGGAACACGGGGAGAACATGCAAACTCCACACAGAAAGACCCTTTCGCCAACCAGGGGTGCTGAAGTCATGGGGGAACTAACACGCACTTCAGCGCCCACAGCATCCCCGGCGGGAATTGAACCCAGGACCTTCTTGCTGTGAGACGGCTCCACCGTGCCCCCTAATAATAATGATTCTTGGGGCTACTGAAAACGGAGTCTACATTTAATAGTTTATTAGGGCCCGAACACTGACAGTGTGAAGGCCCTATTGTCTCTGTAGGATTTTTTTTTTTCTTGTTTTTTTTTTTATTTTTCCGACGAAATGAGGGCCTTTTTGCCCCCCTAAACGTGCCCCAAAAGTCACCAAATTTTGCACGCAAGCCAGGCCTGGTGAAAAATTTGATATTTAATGGTTTGCATTAATGGGCGTGGCCTAATGGCTCTACAGCGCCCCCTAGAAAACTTCGTACCTCAAGCCCCACAATACGGTTTGACGTACATGCACGAAAATCGGTACACACCTGTATCATGTCACAACTTAAAGAAAAGTTTCTTGGCGCCATGGCCAAAACCGAACAGGAAGTTGGCCATTTTGAATTAATCGTGTAATTCTGGCGCAATTTATCACATTTCTTCAGCCGTTAATGCGGCCCGAAACGTAACGTCAAAAGCGTTACCGTGGTGACGATAGACGCCAAAAAGCGCGCCCCCCCTTCATCTGATTGGTCCATATTTGATAGTTCCTACTTTCTGCCATAACTTTTCAATGGTTTGACATAAAGAGTCGTGGGTGGTGTCATCGGACTCGGTTTTGAGTCCTTGAACATAATTGGTGCAAATTAGCCCTGCCCTTTCTTCTGATTGGTCGATATGTGATAGTTCCTATTTTCTGCCATATCTATTAAATGGTTTGACAAAGAGTCATGGGTGGTGTCACCGGACTTAGTTTTGAGTCCTTGACCTTTATTGGTGAAAATTGCATGCGCAAGGAGAGTCGTGGCTGGTGTCATCCGCTAAATGTCCAGGTCTGAAGACATCTACATGCAAGTTATACAAGCACTTCCATTGTAGCACGCCTGAACATGCATAAGGGTGCGAGGGCCCGTTCATCGCTGCTTGCAGCTTTAATTTGACATAATTACAGATCAGGGGAAGACTGGTAATGCTGCAGTTTTGATGGCTTAAATGCTTCAAAAAAGTGAAAAAAAGAGTTGAGAATATTTTAATTTTATCACCATTAGACGTAAACACCAATTTAACAGGTGTTTGCATAAGTCAAGAGATTGTAGCTGTACTTAAGGTAAAGTAAAGCACATGCTAACCACAGTGCAAAGCTGTCATGGGACTGAAAAAAAGAAAAAGCCCTGAAAATTCCTGATACACTATATTGTAAAAAGTAAACTGACGGAGCAGGGTCAGCGGATGTTGAGGTGCATAGTGTGAAGAGGTCACCAACTTTCTGCAGTCAATCGCTACAGACCTCCAAACTTCATGTGGTCTTCAGATTACCTCAAGAACAGTGCGCATGGGGCTTCATGGAATGAGTTTCCATGGCCGAGCAGCTGCATACAAGCTGTACATAACCAAGTGCAATGCAAAGCGCTGGATGTGTTGGGTGCGCTTCTCCTCATCTGGCAGTTGTCAGGGGGCCGGTACTTGTCTGACTGCATTGTGCCAAGTGTACAACACTGAGACAGCTCTAGTAAAGGTCCTTAATGACATCCACTTCAATACAGATAGTGGAAACATTTCAGTCTTGGTCTTACTGGATCTCAGTGCTACATTCGACACAGTTCGCCATAACATCTTGATAGATTAGATTAGATACTTTATTAATCCCTTGCAGGAAATTAAGGTGTTACAGCAGCATCAGTGAGTTTTTCATACATGCATTCAACACACTAGAGCGGTTGAAGTGGGCTGGGACTGTTTGGCACAGCACCTGCCTGGTTAGATACATGGACTATTTTATGTCTTTAGGTAACTACAAATCAGAGCTTACAAATAACATGTGGAGTTCCTCAAGGCTCCGTCCTGGGGCCTCTGTTGTTTAACGTCTGTATGCTCCCACTTGCTTAAATTATGAAGAACAACAAAATGTGTTACTATAACACACAAATCTATATAACCATCTCACCAGGAGACTATAATCCAATTCAAACATTGATCAAATTAAAGAGTGGATGTGCCATAATTTTCTTCAGTTAAATGAAGACAGAATCAGAAAATATCATCACTTAAAGAACATATAGAGGATTAAATGACTGATGTCTCAGCAGGACTTGGAAAAACTTGTCCATGCTTTTATCTTCAGTAGACTGGACTGAAAGGAGCAACTGAGCATGCACGAAGTGTGAGAAAAGCGTACCTGAAATGTGGATTGTGGAGGAGGAAATTATGAATGAAACTGTGAATGAGGAAAACGGTTGAGGCTGCAATCATGACAGGAGTTGCAAAACAACAACTACCTGATTTAATTTGCACAATAATGAAAGTGGGAATTAGCGTGGTGTTAAACAAACTGCAACCACAGCTAGATGATCTCAAAAAAGATATTTCCGAGAGCAGTCGTAAAGTCATAAATATAGAAGAAGCACTATCCAACCTGGAAAGCCATGTGACAAAGCTGGAGACAGATAATGAGCAGCTATGCAAAGTGAACAGTGAACTGAGAGAAAAGGCAGAGAGCCTGGAGAGCCACAGTAGGAAATATAACCTGCGTGTGTTTGGCTTGTCAAAGGATGCTGAGAAAGGTAATCCAACAAATTATATGAACACTCTCTTTAAGGAGCTGTTTAAAGGCAAACTACAGACAGAGCCCGTTGTAGAAATTGCGCACTGAGTGGGCCCCAGGTGAAGGATGGAACAAGAACAATGATCGTGAGGATGCAGCGCTACATGGTAAGAGAGGAGATCCTGAAAATAGCGAAGAAGGAGCGCACGCTGAAGCATGGAGAAATGAAACTTAAAATCTTCCCTGACCTGACATCGGACATAGCTAAGCAGTTCTTAGCTTAGAAGTTCACGAATCACCAGGAAGTAGAGGACTTTTGGGAATCGTTAATTAAACCAGGACTGCGGACCCCCGATCCTGACTGAACTCTGATGAAAGACCGCCAGCAGGTATAAAGTAAGGACAAAAGATGAGAGAACTAAAACTATATGCCTGTTGTATCATTAAGATAATGATTATCGGATACGTTATGGATTGATGATGATGATGATGATGATGATGATGATGATGATGATGATGATGATGATGATGATGATGATGATGATGATAAACCGCATGATAAACATAGTCAGTATCACAGGAGATGGTGTTGTCTGTTCTTTGACAATGATCACAGACAATGGCGATTTTGAGGGTGTGAGGTGTTTTATGTGTGTGAATTTATACGTGTGTTTCTGCGTGTTTGGGCCTAAGTGTTGTTGGAAGGATGAATGTATAGGTTGTACCTCTATGATGGATGAAATGGATATGAATGATGACTTCTGTTAAATTACCTAAGAAAGGGTTGAAAGTAGATTACATAAATATATGCAGCCTTAAAAATAAATTAATAGATATTGGAAATATCTTGTCAGAAGGAAACCTACATATTTTAGAAATATCAGATACTCATCTGGAAGACACTTCATTTTAAGACACTGTGCTGAGTATTCAAGGATATAATATATATACAAAAGACAGAAATGCAAATGGAGGGGGGAGCGGGTAGCTATCTATATTCAAGTCCACATACCTGTGAAAGTAAGAGTGGACCTTATGTCATCAGAGATCGAAGCGCCGTGGCTTCAGGTACATTTTCCCTATTTCAGGCCCCTATTAGTGGGCTATTGCTACAGGCCACCCAATGCAAATTCACATTACTTAGATGAATTGTGTAATATGATAGATAAGGTATGTGATCATGTGAATGAGATATATTTTCTGGGAGATTGAAATATTGATTGGAACTCAGCATATTGTCCACTGAAAAAATAGGCTACTCTTTATCAAAAATGTATGCGGTTTAACACAAGTCGTAACTAAACCAACTCGAGGGTGTCTAAAAAGAGATGGATTAAAAACATCAACCTGTATAGATCATATTTTTACTAACTCAGCAGAGCTTTGTACTAAAGTCATATCAATACCAGTAGGTTTCTCCAATAATAATTTAGTAGCAATAGTGAAGAAAATGAAGGTTCCTAAAGTTGGTCACAAAATGATTGTCAAGAGATTCTACAAACATTTTAATGTTTTAAAGAAGATGTAAGAAATGTTTGTTGGGATAGTGTTTTGATGAAAGAACATCCTAATGTAGCTGTTGAAGCTTTTGATAAATTATTTGTGGAGATAATTAACATGAATACACCTGTGAAAAAGAGATCTGTCAGAAATGTTAGAGCCCTATGGATCGACAAAGAGCTGAAGGATTGTATGGAAGAGAGAGATCAAGTAAAGAAAATGGCAAATAATTCTGATTATGAATCTGATTGGCAAGTTTACCGCAAATTAATAATCTATGTTACTAAATTGAATAAGAGGAAAAAAAAGATGTATGAAAAAGTGATAAATGTGGTAAAGCATGACAGAAAGAAAATGTGGAATACATTAAATAATATGATGGGTAGAAGATTAAAATCTACTCCATCATTTCTTGAATCGGAAGGAAATTTCATAATTAAGCCAGTGGAAATTTCTAATCATCTAAATAATTATTTTTATGACAAAGTGAACAAACTTAGAGACAATATGGAGCAAACAAACAATCATATGATAAAAGATGAAATTATGGCTGCAAAAAAACTGTAAATTTGAATTTGCTAAAGTGACTGTGAATGATGTAGAAAAGTTACTTCTTAGATATAAAGATAAACTGTCTGGTGTGGATCATTTGGAATCAAAACTATTGAAATTGGTGGCAAACTTGATTGCTACTTCACTGTCATGTCTAAATCTGAGCTTAGAAAAAATGTGTTTTCCCACAATCTTGGAAAACTACCAAAACTGTTCCATTACCAAAAAATGCAACTTTGCCATTTTGCGGCTCAAATAGTAGACCTATCAGCTTGCTGCCTGCTTTAAGTAAGGTTATGGAGAGAATTGTTTTTGAACAACTACAGTCTATAATTTGCAAATAAATTCTTTAAAAATCAGACGATGTGATTTTCTGGATTTTTTTTTTCCTTTCGTCTCTCATAGTTGAGATATACATGTGATGGAAACAAGGGAAGTCAAGACATAACTGAAACACAAGGACACAGGTTTCAAAATAAAACAAGAACTAAACACCAAAACCATGACAGTTGTACACGCTTGAGAAACAGGAATCTTCCATCTGACGATTACATTTTAACAGTGGGGTTGCTGAGGAGTCCTCGTCTGTGTGACCGTCTGACTCTTTTGAGTATGTGACTATGGGGGGGGGGGACTTCCTGTCCATCGATACACCCCACCCATCCATTTGACATCACAATCACAAATTCTTTCCACTACTTCCACTATGGTTTTGAAGCTTCTTGGGAGCAATCATTGCTACTCCCAGAATATTGTAGATATACATAATAGCAAATATTAAAATTGTATGACAAATATTATGTGTTTTATGTAATTAAAAAAAAATATATATATTTTTATTTTTTGCACTGTAATAGAAAGTAGTCGGTTACTACTTTAGAATGAAATACTACATGGTCTATAACATAACATTTCCGTTTATAGTGATATTTTCTGTCTTCCTCTTTTCCATTTCTTATGATCTTCTTTTTCCTTCTTTGTGTCCCTCACATTCTCTCCTCATGCAGAGCTGACATAGCCAACTAGACATGTTGAGTTATTGTGCTGGAGGCGGTAGTACTCTGCTGTGCTTCACAGATGATCATTTCCCAATTCCACAGCCGAGGAGCGCAGGCCTGCAGTAATTGCTGCAATGCATCCAACAGCCAGTTCTTATCTGATGCTGTGACACGAATAGGCCCCATTTTATTGGTCTCACACCCTATGTAATTACAGTAGAGCTTGCATCATTTCCTGCAGAGGAGATGACCATGATGGTGTCACCCTAGGGTTCTTGATGCTGATTGGATGCACAGTGTGGCCCTCAGCAAATAAATCACTTCTCCTCTGTTCAGAGTAGAAACACAAACCCTATGGGTGACCAACCTCTCTCAACACTGTAACACACACACACACACACACACACACACACACACACACACACACACACACACACACACACACACACACACACACACACACACACACACACACACACACACACACACACACACACACACACACACACACACACACACACACACTTCGCTTAGCTCAAACAATTACTGTCTTGATTCCCTGAGGACTAATCAGAGCCAACACAAGGCACATGTAGCATACTGGTAAGATCATAATTAAAACCTCTCTCTCGGCATATAATATGGCACATCCCAGAAGGAAGACTGTGTCTGTAAATACACAGCCCACTAAACCAACACAGCGACAGTTATGGTGCTGGTATTCACACTGCCCAGCAGTGCTTTTCTTGTCAGTCTATAAAGAAAAAAGATACCAGATGATCCGAAAACTAAAAAGTTAATGAGACAAAATAGGAAATTATGAATTCAATACTAAATACTATATTAATCTGTATATAGGATGACTGAACTCAAGAGTGTTTCAAGATCTATTTTGTAAGTCAATGAAACTCTCCCTGCTATGTCTTTCAGTGCTACACTCTCATTTAAATGTAAATTTCTTATGTCTGCTTTTTCTACGGCGTATGCAGCATATGCCATTTATTTGCAATAGAAACTCCTGTTCTGCATGAGTGGTAGTATCAATGGCCGTATTTTTTTACAGTTTATGAGGCACAACGGCAATCATATTTTAGTAGCAAAGTGGTGATGAGACCAAATGTTTTAATAAAGCATTTTAGCTTTAAAACTGGTTTCAGACGTTCACTCATCTAGTCTAGGAACTGAATTAAATGGATAGCTGTTAGTGGAATCATCCACAGTGTCTCCCAGCGTACTCAAAGTGATGTTTCAGATTTTTTGAGGTGATGCTGCGTTAAGTACTGGTGAGGACTAACCTGAAGTACACAGATGTGTCACTCAGAGGTATCAGACCTGTAAAAGTTTACTGCTGAGCATCACTTTTGCAAAGATTTATGCGATTTTTGTGTTTGCGTTCTCATTTTATCATTAGAGCAGAGGAAATGTCAGTCCGAGCTGATCAGTGGCAGGATACGCTGCGCAGCCACTGTGCAATAATACACGGAAACATGGCCATTCTTCAGTTCATAAAATGCGGTGACAAAGTGAGTAAATTTCACCGTCTAAAACTGGTTGTTTTCAGATGATGACATTTTGCTCCTCTGTGACCCTCATTCTGTGAAATGGTTAACTTGGCTCGCCCATTCCTTCCCCTGCTTTTCCAACCTGAGAGTGCTCTCACTGCTGTCCAGTGCAAGTAAGACACTGATTACTCAAGTGACTGTAAGTAGTGAGTATCTAACAGAAATGTTGCAATCCCTAGTGAGAGCAACACCAAGAAAGAAAAGAAAAAAGCTTAAAAGGCAAAAGAAGAGTAGAAAAGGGTTTAGAAAGGGGAAGCAAACGTGGTGCCAGTGGTAACTGACACACTCAGGATTCCAATTTAAATCACCTTTAAAACCATCACTTGGTGTTACCAAAACTAAGTCAATATGTAAATGCAAAGTCCTACGCAGGACTGAATTTAAAACCCAGCCATCACCCACAATCCTCAGTTCAGCAACTGATCCATTAACTGCAATTATCTCCAAGTCTCATTCTGACCTGCTTTGACTGAGGAAGGCTTGCTATCTAACTCATGATTATATGCATAGGCTACACAATCATTTGGAAGTGCATAATGCTTAAAATCTACAAAATGAAAGCAGTGTTGGGTCCTTCCACATTGCCTCCAAAAGATTTAATTAAGTGGGCAGCAACTCAGGATTAGAACAGAGCCACAAGAGAAATGAACAAACTGGGACATTTAAAAAAAACTCAATAAAACAGGTTCTGCTTCTTAAAGCCATTTTTAGAACTATATATATATATATATATATATATATATATATATATATATATATATATATATATATATATATATATATATATATATACACATATACAGTGGGGCAAAAAAGTATTTAGTCAGCCACCAATTGTGCAAGTTCTCCCACTTAAAAAGATGAGAGAAGCCTGTAATTGAGAGTATGAGAGACAGAATGGGGGGGAAATAATCCAGGAAATCACATTGTAGGATTTGTACTGAATTAATTGGTAAATTCCTCGATATAATAAGTATTTGGTCACCTACAAACAACCAAGATTTCTGGCTTTTACAGACCTGTACCTTCTTCTTTAAGAGTCTCCTCTGTCCTCCACTCGTTACTTATATTAATGGCAACTGTTTTAACTGGTTATCAGTGTAAAAGACACCTGTCCACAACTTCAAACAGTCACACTCCAAACCCCCCTATGGCCAAGACCAAAGAGCTGTCAAAGGACGTGAGAAACAAAATTGTAGACCTGCACCAGGCTGGGAAGACTGAATCTGCAATAGGTAAGCAGCTTGGTGTGAAGAAGCTTAACTTCCTGTTCCCGTCCGAGCATGCTAACGCTGCTCCAGAGTTGGTAAAATGTGCAAGCAAATGATTAACTTGTCATATTTTGTGTTGAAACTTATGAAAAGTTATTTTATTGTGGTCGCCCCGTGTTTTTGTTGTTTACATGTCTCAAATCTTTGCAGATAATACTGGGGTCCCTGACATGCCAGTTTGAGATCTAAATATGTTGTTATATCGTTATTGAATGCACTGTATTTTTTATTTTTTGTATTGATTGACTGAATGTGCCTATATTTTCAACACTGTGCCTGGTTTTATGTTTTACACTATGCAATACGTTTTACACTGTACAATATGTTTTTATAAAGAACTTTGTATTTTTTTCTTTATCCTTTTGAAGAAAAAAAAAAGTCTGACAGATCACCTGTTTTGGCGTATTTGTTACAAGGTGGTGGTGGTGTGTGAGGGGGTGTGGTCCAACTTTCTAATTGCGGGGTAAAGGGGAGGTAATTATCAGACGTTTAGCCAATTGTTCAAATCTTTATAATTATAATCTACAATTACCAGGTAATATTATGGAAACAACACACAGTTTCTTTTACAGTCCAGTTTCACTTCAATTAATGGGTAAATATCAGGTAATTATTTCTGTACTTAATGGGTAAATACTTAGGAAATATAATTACTGGGCAAGTAACTACAAGGAAAGTACCTGCCAATTGCCAGGTAAAACATGGTAACTATCAGGTTAATTACAAGGTCAATAGAGTCATTTACACCCCTCGGGGGTACATGCACCAATCCTTGAATAATACATAAATCAATAATGAATGGGTAAATACCCGCTAGTTATCCATGAAATGTATAGTAAATACAAGGTAACTACATGGTCATTGAAGTGTAATTAGATGGTAACTGCCTCAAATATAGGTTATAATTTCCTGGTAGTTTGCAGAAAAATACTTAATAAACTAAATCATAAATAATTAATGTAATTTCAGAGTAATTACATGGTAAATTGATTGGTAGTTACCAATATTAACCTAGTAAATACCTGTAATTTCCCTCATAGTTCCCATCTAATGTCTTTGTAATTACCTAGTAATGTTTACCAGGCATTTACCATGTTATTACATGGTAAATACACATAATTACATGGTACAAGAAAATATGTAATAATTACCTAGTACTTACTGGGTAAATTACCCGGTAGTTACTATGTAATTACCTTGTAAATACAAGATACTACTAGGTAATTACAGTGTAATTACCATGGTATTACCTGGTTATTACTGTACTGTAAAAGAAAGGGTTACCGAAAATCTTTGGAGGGAGTTGTAAGTCTGTGTTGCCCAGTGACAGCCCCAAAACATCACTGCTCTAGAGGAGATCTGCTTGGAGAAATGGGCCAAAATACCAACAACAGTACGTGAAAACCTTGTGGAGACTTACAGAAAATGTTTGACCTTTGTTATTGCCAACAAATGGTATATAACAAAGTATTGAGATTAACTTTTGTTATTGACCAAATACTTTTTTTCCACTATAATTTGAAACTACATTCTTTAAAAATCAGACAATGTGATTTTCTGGATTTGTTTTTTTTTTTTTTTTCATTTTGCCTGCCATAGTTGAGATATACCTGTGATGAAAATTACAGGCCTTTCTCATCTTTTTAAGTGGGAGAACTGGCACAATTGGTGGGTTTTTTGCCCCACTGTATACATATATATACACATACTGTATATGCAGGTTATTGGAAAAAATTAAAATAAATGTAAACAACAATGCAAAGTTATCGATTGGATTGCAACTTTTAGCTGAACACGTAAAAAAAGATGTCTTGGTGAATTTTTAGATTTATTGAATTGATGAGATAAAAATGGTTAAAAATATTTTTTTAACTACTACTATTTTTAAACTACAATACAATTCTGCCAAGAATACTATATTTACATATCTTGCCTAATAGTTAAAAGTTAACTAAATACACATAATATATTAACTTGTTGAGACAATACAACAAAAAATAATTTGGATTTTGTGCACAAATAAAAGCATCATTTTATTGTTTTTGGGAGGAGATAACGAAGGCAAATCCAGTTCAGGACTATGGGGATGTAATTCACAGACTTCACACCTAAACGCTGAGACTCCACTGAGTCTTGATGTTCAATAGTGGTGAGACTGACATTATTCTAAGTCTGTCTTCTTTGACTGTGGGATGCAGTTAGGACTGGTATCTGCATATCTATAAAGCCCTGGACAGAAAATTGCAGTCATACATCACATCCACATTGCATTGTAACACTGGTCCAATATAACTCACTGGAGTGGCTGACTGCTTCTTTAAGTACCTCATGCTACTGATGGATCTTTCTGCCATATAACCCATGGCTAGTTTTATTCCTAATGGAAACTTAAAGAATAGACATCTATTTGCCTTAAACTCTTCTAACTAACTGTGCTAGTTGATTTCTGTTTTTTTTAATCAGTTCTCACAGAAATATGTAAAATGACTTTGACTTATTGAAATCTTACTTCTAAACGTGTTCTGTCAGTGCACCAGAAACAATGTTAATTTAAAATCTGTTGGCTTTGCTGTGGTGGAAAAACAAATTCTCTCATTAATCTCAGATAGTACAAGCACCAAAACAGAGTCTGCCCATGATTGAACTGATAGACTATTATTCTTTCTTTTTTTAACTTTTTAATTCATTATCTAGAGTTATACAGCAAAACCACAAGTTTAGGAAAAGAACCTGGATTTGGAAAACCAGCCTTCCCAGAAAACCACAGATCTACTCAGTTTTTCAATTCAATTCAATTCAATTTTATTTATATAGCGTCTAATACAACAAAAGTTGTCTCTAGACGCTTTCCAGAGACCGGTACCCAGAACATGACCCCCGAGCAGTTATTACATAAACAATGGCAGGTAAAAACCCCTCTAGTGGGAGAAAAACCTTAAGCCAAACAGTGGCAAGAAAAACTCCCCTTTAGGAGGGAAGAAACCTTGAGCGGGACCAGGCTCATAAGGGGGGACCCTCCTGCCGAAGGCCAGACTGGTGGGTCAGGGACGGCAACAGCACAGCAGGCAGGTGGAAGCAGCAACGGGATGACCAGGGGTGGGGACCGCAGGCCTGCATGCAGCTCCCGAAGCTCCGGCCCAATCATCAAGTCCCAGGATGGGGTGCAGGGTCGGGGAAAGGTTGAGAAGGGGCAGGGCCAATTCTGCTTTCAACAACGACGAAGGCAGCAATGCAGAAAAAGCATTGCCGCTTTTCATGGTGTTTAAACAAAATGTAACAGATTTTTTTCCTCTAACACTTAATGCAGTGTGAAGAGATTGTTGTCCTTTCCCATATTTCTTAGTCCATGGGTTGTACACTCACTTCTTTTCCCCTGGAAATTTAGGCTTACATTTCTTTTTTTTAACAAAGAAGAAAGTGAGACTGTCTATGAAAACACATGTTCCTGGAGAAGATAGAAACTATTTGAGGGAATGCACCACCAAACCAGCATTTACCACATGCAGGACATTTGCCCTTCAGGGATTTTGGATATATTTAAATCTGCTTGTCAGTCAGAGCCCTCTCAGGAAATAAAATGTGTAACATTAATGGCCTTATTATGATAATTAATCTGGTAAAAAGGATGGATTTTATCATTCAGACATTTGTCCAATTTACACGTATTTTTACATTTACAGCATGTGATATTTCCACAACCTCAAATCCAATTCAAGTTGGACGTAAAATATAAATATAGTAGAATGAGTTGCAAAACTCAAACTCATATTTTATTCACAGTAAGATAAAGAAAACATTTTCAAATATTTAAGCTGTATTTCTGGGAACTGTGGAGACCAGTTGGTATGCTCTGCAGGCAGACCAGTTCAGCACCTGCAAGCTCTGTTTTTGTAATGGACAGTATGAAGTTTAGCACTGTCTTGCTGAAAGACGCAAGGTCTTCCCTGCAAAAGACATTCTCTGGGTTGTTTTCAATTACGGCTTCTTCTTTGCATGATAGAGATTTAACCTGCATTTTTGGATGGCATGGTGAACTGTGCTCTTACCCAGTGAGTCTGGATGTGCTCCTTAGTCTATCCAATGATTTCCATTACAGAACCTTAGCTGTTTTTCATGCAGTGCCACTTGCAGGCCCAAAGATCACTGACATTCTATATTGATTTATTCAGACCGCCTGAATCGTTTGATAGTATTATGTACTGTAGATGGTGTGCTAATCTGTGGAACATTATTCTGATATTTGTTTCACAATTTGTGGAAACAGTTTTTCCCGGATTGGTCAGCCTCTGTCCATCTTTATTTCTTGAGGCCCTGCCTTTCTAAGGTGCTCTTTTTCACACCACTGACCTAATGCCAATGAAGCACAATAGTTGCCACATATTGCTCCATGTGTTTCTATTTAATGTAATTTATTGTTCCAGCCTTTTGTCACCCATCTCCCAACTTTTGTGAGATATATTGCTGCCAAATTGAGCTTACATCTAGAATTTCCCATTGGGATTGATAAAGTATGTGCAGAATATCAAGATTTTTCTCTTCGGATCCCATATTTAGAGCATGCACAACAGCTGTGTGGCACATGCAACTCATGGAATGAATGTTACCAATTATTCAAAAGGTAAAGCGGGTAAGAACAAAAAAAAAAAATTGTCAGGTAAAGCATTTGTTGGCATAGCTGGATTAGCCAGCATGAGTGTCAGGAGCATTCTCACAACTGTGCCAATGTTCAAGTAGAATTACAACAACAACAATAATGATTTTTTTTTTTAAAGGCAACTTTGATCATAACATCACTCAGTTTGAACAATGTGTACATGTTATATTTCGGAGACTTACAGCTGTGCACCTTCAGAATAGTAAGAGAATAGATTTATGCTACCTGAAGCAGTTCCTTCTTCCAAATCATCAAAAGGTTGAGCATGGCATTTAATAATTTTGAATTACAGAACCTTAAAAATTGTTTTTAAAAGAAGAAAAATGAAAGGCATAAAGGTGCAATCTGGCACTGAAAAGATAAGCATAAAAACTGAAGGTGTTGCAGGGTTACTAGCTAATCTGTAAAACTAGACTTGTTTTAAGAGGAAACATGAGCAGAGAACTAAGAATAAAAAGTCCAATCTGAGTAATTACTATGAAATTTCACATTAGAGTACTGCTAAGAAAAAAAACGAATAAAAAATTAACAAAATCTTTTTAAAAATTGAAAGCATAAATTGTTTAATCCTCTGCTGAATGACAATGACCCCCAAATTAGTCAAGTGGACCTGCTTGCTAAGAGAAAAGGTAGGTTACCACCCATTTATATAACTATCTTTAATCAACCATTTCAAAAATGAAAACCCTCTTTAAAGACCTTGCATGTCATTCACGAGCAGGAGCCTCAGAATGAGGGCTCGGATTTAAGCGGTTATGGGGCTTCCTTGCTTTCACATTCATATATTTCTAAATTCTCCATCCAAACTTTTCCTTCACATTTAAAAAAAAAGCTCTAAATAAGTGTTGATATGCTCTGTATCACCCCAGAGGCCTGTTTCTGAGCTTGCATAGACTGCTGCTTATACAAATGTCCTTTCCCTGCTCTCATCATTGTCTTTGCATTCAAGCTCCTCATTTTCACTTATGAAGCCTTTGGATTTAAGTCTTTGATTTTATTCTTGGCTTGCTATGAGACAAGTTTGTTAAATCCTCCCAGTTAATAGATTTCTTGATATAACACCAACATCTACAGATGAGCCTGTTCTAAATAAAAATGATTAAAACACTCTTAATTAAGGATAGTATTAAAGTAATAAACCTCTTTTAACAATCCACATGAGTTTAAGTTATTACAGTTTAGACACAATTTGCACACCAGGAGACACAGATGCGTTCCACGAGTAATGTCTAGAATCATCTAAGTGAAGGAAGTTTGTCTTTTTAATCACAACAAGACAGCTTGTCCAAACAGTTTCAGTTGTACGTTTCAAATAGCATGCAGGATGTGCACTGCAATGTTCTTACGTCATTCACAGCCAAATAAAAGGTTGAAGTTGTTTAATCAGTGGTACCTCAAGTTGCCATAAACATATCAGTGCTTTAATTTGTGAAGAAGAGGAAGAAGTTCAGTGGTTCATGAGAACTGTGCGAATACGAAGGTTTCCATAAGTGGGGATCTGGGGCAGTTTTCTTGGTCCTCAAAGGTGGTGTCTGTCTTATTACCAGAAGGACCTTACAATGAGAAGTTTAAGAAACCCGTACAGGGCCAAAACACATCACTCTGAAAAGGCCAATGAGGAGGTTGGCCCTGTTGCAGTTCTAGCCTTTTAGAATTTACTTTGGACCTGTACTAATGGAAACCTTCATAATTCTTATTTAAAACATATCCTGTGGACTGACAATGAGATAGTAATTAACATTAGTCAAGAACCCAGTACAGAATATAAACCTTTCCAAACTTAAATTAAGCATACTGGACTTGAAGCGAAGAGAGTAAAAATTGGACAATATATGGATTACTGTATGACACAGTGCAAAATAATATATTAGCTTATGTGTTATGGTGATGGCTACATTGTTTTCATTTTAGAATTTGCATATTATGAAAGTGTGAATTTGCGACTATATGAGCAGACCTACTGTGGTTGGACAAAAACTAGGTGTAGAATACAATTATCTCAGCATGTTAAGAGAATGAAATGTCAGTTTTTCTGTTTCTGTCTCCCTCCGCTGTCAGGTTGAACCTGGTCTGCTATTCAGTCTCTATTTCTTTTACATAAAGCAAAGACACCAGATCTGGTAATGGACAAATGATGACCTTTTTTGCCATTAATAAAGGAAGAATAAGTTTCATGCAGTAGCTGCGCATTGAAAGCACTGAAAGGTTTTTGGTGTTAATAAGTATCGTACATATACAAATACACAAACACACACACACACACACACAGACACACACTTCGCTTAGCTCAAACAATTACTGTCTTGATTCCCTGAGGACTAATCAGAGCCAACACAAGGCACATGTAGCATACTGGTAAGACAGACACACACACACACACACACACACACACACACACACACACACACACACACACACACACACACACACACACACACACACACACACACACACACACACACACACACACACACACACACACACACGTATACAGAGATCACTTTTTTATTTATATATTATAAAATACAGTGATCTTTTTATAGATATGTACTTTATATTGTACAAATTCACAATGCTATCCTGTTCCATAGGTTGACAAGTTGGCATTTATAAAAAATATGGACACTGTCTTTTACTGAGAACCAGCTTCAAAGACTCAAAATGTTCAGTTTCACCATCTCTAGAGAGCCATTTATACTTTAAACATGTTCTTTAATGGCATTTTCTTCCCTTTTTTTCTTTCATTTCCTTTTTCAAGCTTCAGGTTTGTCTTTTTAACTTTATACCAGTTGGGGTAAAATTCTTTGCTTTACACCAGGCGAGTATGGATGCTATTAATTCTCTGTATTGCTGTTTGAAAAATAAACTGCAGTGTCTATATATTTTACGTGCCAATAAAAAGTACATTTATACATGGAGAGGATAGAAAATGTTCATAACTGAGTCTTAAACGTGTTTTAAAAAATTGTAAACATTTATTCACCTATCATCATAAAATCCCCGGCTACCTGATGGAGAGATTATAGTTTTTCCTTCTTAACTGTGCTGCTCAATGAACACTGACCTGCTCTAAAAGGAGGGAATGAGCAGGATGTACTTTCAGAGGACGCTTCCATTCTTTAACACCTGCAGAAAAGTCATGCAGTTGTTTTATCAGTGTGTGGCTGAAAGTGTCCTGTTCCTCAATGAGGTCAGCGTGCGGGGGTGCGTCAGGAAGAAAGACACTCACTGGCTTGACAGGATTATCAGGAAGGCAGAGTCATTCGTTCTGAGCTGGACTCTGTGGAGACTGTAGTGGAGTAAAGAACTCTGTCCAGACTACAGTCTGCCATCAGCAGGGCCTGCCACTCTCTGCATACAGCTTCAAGTAGCAGAGGGGAACCCTAAGCGGCAGGTTGCTGTCACTGAGCTGCTCCAATGACAGAATCGGGAAATCATTTGTTCCCCAAGCCATCAGACTGTGTAACTGGTTTATTAGCAGGGAAGGAGGCATGGAGAATTGGGGGATTGTGAATGTGTTCCTTTTTTGGTAGTTGTAGCTCAGGGTGGTGTTGGAGGAATGCACTTTGCAGGATTGCATATTATTATACGTAGAATTATATAAGATTTTTATCAATGCATGCAATTCCAGGGTAGTACTATGTGTAGTACTGCTGAATGCTCCATCAGTATGTATGAAGGTACTGTATTTTTTGAATCAAATGAAAAGAAAAACAAATAGAAAAGAGAGTACTAGAAAGAGAATATATTTTAACACATTTGTAGCAGCTGCCCTAAAACATCTAAGGATTATATTTCTCTTTTTATCTCTCTCTTTCAACATTGTGTTGGCCTGGTTCAGGTTTTATCCACGAATTCGTCTTGTTACTATTTGTTGTTTTTTTTCCATCTGATTACTAAACGATAATCCCTGTATCTGAAAAGCTTATCATGGTTACATGATGGCTAAAAGCCAAAAAAGGCAAATTTTAAACAAATCAAATAACGAGATATCAACATTCAATTACACTGTGTATTTATTATAACTGGAATCGATTTAGTAGATAGTCAGATTACATAGCAGATGTTTTTGTTTTGTTTTAATCAAAACTGTTTTGAATCTCTTCTGTGTTTTGAAGAGGAATGTTGTTGCCAGGATATATTTAATTTCCGTCACAAATAGATTGTAAGCAAAGAATCTAGGAAACAGCTTTTTGGACTCTCTTTTCTTCCCCTTACAGCCCGTGCTGTAATAAAATGCTTATAGTTTGAACAAAACAACCAATTCAGAAAAAACACTGTGGTCAGTACATGGGTTTTATACCATCACAGCAGTAGCCATCTTTTTATCCATCCATCCCTCCATTTTCCACTGGTTACCAAAGTCTTTCAAAGTAGAAGGAAGCGTTCTCCTCCTCTGTACATGCCCTTCAGCTCTTCCTAGAGACTCCAAGATATTTCAAGGCCAGATGGGATAAATAATCCCTCCAGGTCTGCCCTCAGGTTCTCTCCTAGTTGGATGCGCCCCAAAATATATCCACAGGGAGGCATCCATGAGGCATCCCATAAGATGATTGAAGCCCCTTAACTGCCCCTCCCCCTTCAATGTGAAGGAGCTGTGTTTTCATTTTAAACAACCAGCTTCACTCCCTGCTTGTAGCTTGTGGCTAAAAACATGGAATCACAGTGAAAACATCTGCTGGAGCAGAAGCTGCAGAAAGAAGGAGCATGGAAGGAAATGGAAGTTATGACACAGAAAAAGCAATTGAATTACTCTCATCTATTCCCTCTTTTTCCTAAATAGGGTCAAGCGGGTCTAGATGAGCTTTCTCACCTGTGTTCAGGTGGTACACCTGGGCAAGTCCCCAGTCCATCCCAGGTTTACATATAGACAAACTGCTTACAGTCACATCCACTCCTAGGGTAAATTTAAAATCCATTTGAATTCTAATGATGTCTTCTTTTTCCTTATATTTTATACACACTTGTCTCTCTCTTTAAGCAAAGAGGGTGTTTAAACAAATTCTGCTGGCCTATTGGTATCTTTGCCAACCATTTTTTGTCTTTATTTTTTATTTTTTGTAGACTTTTGTAGAATATCTGCAAAGCAATGAAGATGAGCAGCAGGAATATCAGGATGGACACCATATTTAAAAATGTTTTGACATGCTGTGAAATAAATGTTTTCTTGGCACATATAGGCTTCATGAGGATACATGATGCTGTATCATGAAAACAACAGACCTTTAATCGTGTGTTTTTTGTTTGTGTTTTTTTATTTAATTTTTTTATTTTTTTTTGGGGGGGGCTTTAATTTTCAGGCTGGTATGATGGGCCAAGTGTGAATGCTCAGTTAACCATATCTGAAGAGGGATGCCAAGTATGTCTTTAAAGATATGGTCAAAATGACAGAAGTCACAGAACTAGTGATGTCAAGGGATTAAAACTCTTTAATTGAGTCTGCTGAATATGGAAATTTCAGAGGTACCTGGAGCTTTGCAGAGGGAACTCAGAGTTTAAAAGCTTAAAACCAGGCACTAGTTTATATTAGATTTGCTCTGAATCTCCACAGTAGGATTTGGATACTTTCTATCTCCTCATCAGATACGATTTTTAGTGAAAGGTGCCATTTCATGGTTTCTTGATTTACAAACATTCAAAATAGACTTAAACTGTAATATACTCAATTTTTGCTCGATAATCTGGCTTTAAAGTGAAATAATTTGCATATTTCCCCTTTCCCTGTTTATTTACAAGCAGGATGAAGAGTTGCTGAGTGTTGGAGAAATGTGCCCGTTATGTGGCAGTGTTATCTCTGCAAGAGTACCTGAATTCCTAATTGAGCAAGCAGACCACTCAGATGGAGCCACATAGATGTGGCTCCATCAAATCAGGTTGAAATCACACCTGAAAACCATCTGAATGTGGCTTGAATTGGATTTGAAAAAATAACATTTCATATTAGTCTACTTTCAGCAGATAACATTGGAGCAATGCTATCTGCAATGTTAAAATGAAAAGGCTAAGTAACTTCTGACAGAAAGATAAAACGTTGGATAATGTCTAAGATTAAAAAAGGGAAACTAAAATCAGGTGTTGCACTGTTTTAAGTCCTTATGTGGTGATAAGGGGGAAAAAAGTCACCCAGGCATTACTGAACTAATGTCCTGCGGTCTCTTAGATCAGTAACAGCCAAGGTGTGGTTTCCTGTCTGCACAATAAACCTTTCATGAAAAGGGGGGGACACAATGTAACTCTGAGAAAATGGAGAGAAGGGAACTGCCACAAAAACTAGACAGATCAAATATGGAGCAGAACCTAGGCAGAGACAAAAGACACTTTGAAAATAAAGATAAAGGAAGAGTGAAGAAAGTTGAAGTTACAGAAGCAGCCAAAGGCACAAAAGCATAAAGATTGAGGAGAGGAGAGAAAATGGTTGAAGGTAAATGAAAGGAAATAAAGAAAAGAAAGTCATAAGATCAAGGGTAGGATCAAAAGACAAGGTGCAACATGCAGGCTGTAAACATGTTAATTATTATAATTTGTTTATGTAATGTAGATTGCTTTTCATCTAAATAATGTTGGCATATCACATTTTAACTTTAAATGTGAGCACTAGGCAGCCTTCAGGCGAGTGTTGAGTGTAACTGAGTGAAAGAGCTTCTGCTTCCATGTTCATGATCGTAGCAAGACATTTGTTGAGAACAGAACAGATCTTTGTTTGCGCAATTAAAATTTTTGGTTTGCCATGTTTACTTTGTCCACAAAATGTGATTTGTTTTTTTGCACATGTTCTTTCTGCACTCAAAGTTTGCCATTGCTTGCTCAGAAATCACACACAAATAAAACACCATATTGGTTGTGTACACAAAATGTAAAGACAGCATGCTTTCGCCATATTGCACTGATCAACATTAATTGGTAACATCTGATGATATTTAAAATTTCCAAAGCTTTTTAAGAAAAAGAAAGTTAGATATGTTATGATTGATATGATAAGCATGATTAGAGTATAATGTCCCTACATTTATGGGCCAGTGGCTTTTTTTTAAATGCTACTTGATTGCTTTATTTCTTATAGATGGACGTTGTGTGTATATATACAGTGGGACAAAAAAGTATTTGGTTAGACACCAGTTAGACACCAATATATCGTGCCAGGAAATTTCGCGATACAAAAACGTCACAATACGTGTCGTGGAGGTGACAAACTGTATCGCGACATCGGGTTATTAATATTAATTTATTGTGATGATTAGTAACGCGCAGCGTATTTGTGCCGACCGCGTCTCGACCCGCGGACGAAAATCTTACTCCGCTCAGAAGAAACTACTACCGTTTTGCGGTCCCGATCACGGGGCTCTTGCAGGGTTTTGAGCTCTGAAATTTTACTTATGTAAGGCTGGTGTAGAGTTAAGCCTTACCTTATTAAATTAAACCTTTTTCAGGTCGTGAGTAGGATAAACACGGGGACAACTTCTGCTGAGTTCCAGTGTACTTTAATGTCCCTCAACAGTGTAGGATTTTAGAACATCAACAACAGCACCTGGTGCTGTATCACTCCGCCCAATCTAAAACAGACTAATCACTACAGATAAACTGACTAGTGTAATCACAGTCCCCGATTTACATCAGAATATGAAGAATATATTTATAAAATAATGAATCCTGAATTACCAAAATAACCTTAACAAAAATACATCTCCTCTTACACTTATAAGGTGAGCATGAATCAATCTTTTTTATGATGTAAAATTGCATGTATTTATTCTATCTATTTATTTAATTTTAGTTGTTAAATTTCTGGAAAAGAAAAAAGTCAGATCATACATGAGAGAAACTATTCAGTTTGTGGCAAAATATTTTTACTTGTATGAAACTGAAGATGCATAATGCAAACCTGACATTTACTTTTAGTTCAGTTTGTGGAAAATGGTTGGCCTGGCGTTCTCTTTAAAACTTAAACAGTTATAAAGCATTACAAACTGTAACAATAGGGCAAACACACAGCATTGTTTTGTATTTTGTGTCTTTCAAATAAAAGACAATTTTTTCCAGTCATATGTTCCTCATTCAAGGTTTTTAAAAAAATACTGCTACAATATCGTATCGTTATCGTGACCTCAATATCGTGTATCGTACCGTATCGTGAGATTAGTGTATCGTTACACACACACACACACACACACACACACACACACACACACACACACACACACACACACACACACACACACACACACACACACACACACACACACACACACACACACACACACACACACACACACACACACACACACACACACACACACACACACACACACACACACACACACGTGTGTGTGTGTATGTTTTATATTCCTTTTTTTCTGCATGACCTGAATCTTAAATTTGTATTTGTGATTGGTTAAAGTAAATATTTTTGTCAGGATAAGTTAAACATAATAAAGAATGAACAACATTTATTTAACATTTGCCATGAATAAATCTGAATTTCCTACTGGAAGCTGATGAAATACATCATTTTTCATTGAGTTTGTGAAGAAATGCCAAGTCTCTGCTTCACAGATCATAAACTACAAGTATATCTCATCTGTTTCAATGCTGTAGAAAGTTCTCACACTCATACCTCACCTATATCCTACAGAGAGGCTACAAATAGATAAAAATGACACACCTTTTATGTTCCCCCATGGATAAATGCTTGGTTAAGTATTTTCTCAACCAGTATATTGCTGGCTGGTGAAGAATTGTTTAATAAAAAAGTAAAAAAACAAAAAAAACAATTTACACTGAGTTGTCTTGTTATCCTTGATGCAGGATAACCTCATCCGTGTTATCAATGTATTTTGATTTAGTTACATCTCCTGCCTGTTTTAGGGCAAAGAAAGAGAAGAGCATGACACACTTTCATGTGTTGACTTTTACTGAGCTCTGCCTGCAGCATTCTGTCACATCTGGTAAAATGAGTTAGGCAATGCCGTTGCCAAAACATATGAAATTGTCCTTTTTTCAGTCTTTCTGACACATGATATATTTGTTATATCCATGGGCTGTTTTCCACTTCACTTCAACTTGATGTTGTTTTTGGGGATACATTTTTATGGTCAACTTAAAAACAATACGTGTCGTTAAATGACACTGTTCTGCCACCTAAATCCTTATCACAGTAACTGCTAAACTGATTTTCAAAGCCATTCACACATGTGTGGTTCTCTTTTATGTCCAACATTGCATGTAAAGCATATTTAGAGCCTGATTTCCACTAACAGTTTTAGCTATAGCGAAATGCAGAATATTAAATGTGTTGCAAGTATAAATGCTTGTACCACAATAAAATAAACATAACTCTGAAAGTAACAGCAAAAAAGCCACATTTTACTGATTTTGAAGTAAATAAAACAGGATCTGGAATACTTGGTGATGTCCAGCACTGAGGCAGCCTTCTTGATCAGTTTGGTAAGTGTCTTTGGTTATGTTCACCCTGGTGGCCAAATCTGACTTCGAGCTGTTGGTCCACTGTCCTATGTGAACATGGGCAACCTTAATTTCAACTTTAAGGCCCCGCTCTGAGGCCTCACTCTGAGACCAGCCTCGATTTCTCAAAGCTGACCTCAAAGCATGGTTTGGAAAGGAATTACTCTAAACCCCAGTGGACTTTGCAGTTTATTGCCCTTAGAGGTGTCAAAAAGGGGCAGGATTGAGGTCACGCGTGGACAGTAAGGACAGTGAATTGGTCCGCAGGCCCTGCTGATGTGAAGTGCGTGGTGGTTAAATAACAGCGGCTTCCCAAATCTCGCTCTCTCCGACCTTTTTCCATCGCAAGGGAAACGTCTACTCTGCTTACGTTTTGTAAGGACTACACCTCATCTCTGATAAGCGTGACCAGCATCAGCCAAGGACCCATCCCGCTGTGCTCTTGAAAGCCCACTCGCCCACTCGCCCAGCCGCGTTACAACGGAGTTACTTGCAAACGAACGGGGACCCATGCCCATTCGAGACGACGTGACCAGGCTAGGACGACCAGGAAAGGGGGACCGCCCGGCTGCCAGCGGCGCTGCATCATCTGTCTCCGAGAGGCAGAAAGAGAGAGAGAGAAAAGGGGGCCGCTCAGAGCTGAACCACCAGCGGAGCGTAAAATCAGCAACCTGTGGACCGGGACCAGAACCAGGAGTTCCAAAAATCCCAGGACGCCGCCGACAACATCCAGGGCATCTCAGAGTAAGAGGCTTGTGTCTGGGCAGGGTTAGTTTAAAGCGGTTAGCGTTGATTGTGTTTGCTGTTGTTTTGTTTGCTTATTACTGTATAACGCACCGGTGTACTCTCATGCAGACCGACGGTCATTACGTTTGTGTTATCATATTGCTATGTTTGTGTATTATATTGTTAGGGGCCCATGTAAGTGGACGCATATAACGTGTTCCTCCACTACCGAAGTGGTTCGTGATCCTGTTTCCCTGTCAAAAGCTTAGAGCGAGTGTCATGGATTCAGCTCCAGACGCTGGCTCCTGAGTGGGAAACCGCAGAACGATAAAGGTACCAGTGATGAGAGATCACGTTTCCTTCCCTCCTTACTTGCGTGTTGTTCGCCATTTTGTTTTAGGTCCACGTGACGTGACGTTGTTCTGACACATGCACGCACACACACATGCGCTGACATCCACACACACATCCACATCCATGATCTGAAGTTTGTGTTTACTGATAGTTGTTGTTCATGTGTAGTTTAGCCATTAGAATTTATCCTAAGTTTTGTTTTATCTTTTAACATTTGTGTAAATACATTCTGATTCATTTGAACAAATGAAGTTGTTTGTGTTTATTTTATACATATTTGTCACAGCTACTGGTTGTGAAGGTCTGTGCTCGGACTCCTTCCTTCACTGTTATTCTGTAACGCCACCCCCGGCAACAGGCTGGCACGTATGGAATAACAGCTACTTTGAGACGGATTTTGCTGTTTAGTTATTATTTTCCTGATAAGTCAGGTGGTGCCCCATTTTGATTGATTCATTTACACAATTAATTTTGATAAGTAATCTTCTTTATTAATTATTAATAATTACCGAAAGATGATTATTAATAACTCTTTAATAACTTAACCAGCACCTTCTTTGTGGCACTACAGAGCATATATGTATGAAAAACCCAATCGTTGTGTCTGACTCAACATTGCAAGTTGACTTTTGATGTACAAACGAGCATTGCCGATGTTAACGTGAAGCCGTGGTTTTAGGCAGACGACCCATCTTTGTATGACTTTATTACTGGCAGACGTTGTCATCTTGTCCACAGCAAGTTAGCTGTTAAATAAGAGACTGGTGAACACCCAGGTATCTCTAGCCCTCCCCCACCTCGCCCTATTCTCGTATTGATGGAAACAATGTTCAGCTTACTCTTAGTCTTCCATAAATTTCTGCTTTGTATTCAACTGATGAACACATACTCTGTATACTAGGCTATACAGACGTGTGTGGAAAGGATCAAGAGGGAGACACAGATGGTATTTTGGCTATTTTCTTGCCCTCGCAAACCTAAAGTAGCACATGAAACAGCTATCATCTGCTATCAGACAGTTAGAATGATCTTTCTGTTCCCTTCTGAAACTGTCATTTGAAAGGTTTTCAAACAGCATCAGAGTAGACATTCTTATGCACAGCTGTTATGCCGGCTGCTGCTATATATAGCACTATTAAACAAGAATATAATAAAAATGATTGATAAGAAACAAAAACAAAGGAAGATGGTCATGACAGTGTAATGAGGTTGTCTGATTAGTCTTATATTAAATTCTGTTGTCCTATTTTCTATTTCTACCCCTTGATATCTAACTTAATTTTTTAATCGGGTACATACAGATGGTTAGAAGAACGTGTGAAATGCATCTAATCCCACTGCGCAGTCTTCCTTTATAAATAGTAGTTTCTGTGGAAGAAAAGCCATAAACACGGTACACATTTTGTATCCATCTGGCCCCTTGTGCGCAACTTAGAACTGCAACATCATTATTTAAACTAAATGCATTTAATGGCAGGAGCGTATGCCACAACGATGGACCTTGATAAAGTGAATATAAGGAAAACCATTAGACAGCACAGCGCTTGTGCTGCAAACCTTCCTGTGTGGAAGGAAGTGAGTATTATTTTTATTTAGTGGAAGCTCTAATTTCAGGACCAAGTTCACTGTAATTCATTGTTCTGAAGCTGCCTTATTAAAATTGATTGATTTTTGAAAGAGAAATAACTTAGCACTCTAGCAAAATATAATTTGAAAAGCAAAGTCTCTTAAATCTTTGATCATGTTTGTGCATAAATACCTGTGACCCCCCCAAAAAAAAGTCTGCTTTCAATGGCTCAAGGTTTGTAACAAAGTATTCAGACCATTCTGTGTATAAAAACTGTTTTTAATCTTGCTTGATCGTCTAAGACCAAGGCCCATTAATTACTTCATTACTTTACAGGAATTCAAAACCACAGTCATACAAATTGCTGGACTGATTGGAAGAAATCTTTGATATTTTTTCTTCATTTAATGAAATTATTGTTTCTTGTTTTATGTCAATTGCAATGAACCTTGAAAATTAATATTACGTAACAGTTTTAAACAAAATTAAAGCTGCAAGCAGCGATGAACGGGCCCTCGCACGTGCAACTTTCACCAATAAGGGTCAAGGACTCAAAACCGAGTCCGATGACACCACCCAAGACTCTTTATGTCAAACCATTCAAAAGTTATGGCAGAAAATGGGAACTATCAAATATGGACCAACCAGAAGAAGGGGCGGGGTTAATTTTAACCAATTATGTTCAAGGACTCAAAACCGAGTCCGATGACACCACCCACGAGTCTTTATGTCAAACCATTGAAAAGTTATGGCAGAAAATAGGAACTATCAAATATGGACCAATCAGATGAAGGGAGGGTGCGCTTTTTGGCGTCTGTCATGGCCACGGTAACACTTTTGACTGAGAAAAGTAATGCCCATCGTCGCAGGATCGAGACGCACATTTTGATGTATAAAACACCTGGGTGCACGTTACGGTTGACTCTTTATGTCAAACCATTTAAAAGATATGGCAGAAAATAGGAACTATCACATTTCGACCAATCAGAAGAAGGGGCGGGGCTAATTTGCACCAATTATGTTCAAGGACTCAAAACCGAGTCCGATGACACAAATATGGACCAATCAGATGAAGGGGGGCGCTTTTTGGCGTCTGTCATTGCCATGGTAACGCTTTTGACATTACGGTTTCGGGCCACATTAATGGCCGAAGAAATGGCATAAATTGCGCCAAAATTACATGATTAATTAAAAATGGCCGACTTCCTGTTCGGTTTCGGCCATGGCGCCAAGAGACTTTTCTTTAAGTTGCGACATGATATAGATGTGTACCGATTTTCGTTCATGTACGTCAAACTGTATTGTGGGGCTTGAGGCACGAAGTTTTCTAGGGGGCGCTGTTGAGCTATTAGGTCATGCCCATTAATTCAAACCATTAAATATCAAATTTTTCGCCAGGCCTGGCTTCAGTGCAAAATTTGGTGACTTTTGGGGCACGTTTAGTGGGGCAAAAAGGCCCTTATTTCGTCGGAAAAAGAAAAACGAGAAAAACGAGAAAAATTCCTACAGATGCAATAAGGCCTTCGCACTGTCAGTGCTCGGGCCCTAATTAAGGGAATTCCTGAGGCTGAGACTTCCTTTTGTTTGTGTTGCTAAGCAATAGCTAAAGAGGAGGGGATTCAAAAGGTGAAACAGGGAGATTTATAATCCTCACAGGAGGTAAAAGTTGGGAAAAAGGATGATTATAAATAAACGTTAACAAACTATGAAAAACACTGATATTAAATTGACGTAGAAGCAATACAAAAACAAGCATGATCTGTATGAATGAAGTCTTCTAGTGTTCCTCACTGTGCCAGCATATTCACAGATTCATAGGTGCAGCCAATTAAGATACCAAAGCCCTTATACCACCAAAAAGAAAAGACGTGGCTCCTTCTCTTTGTGTGTGAGTGCAGAGGGCCATAACGACTGTAAATTCCACACTTTCACAGCCTCACAAGGGGGAGAAGAAAATTCTGCCTCAGAGTTGGATTGTAGATCCTTCTGTATTGCCATTCCTGTAAAACTGTTGCTCCACAAATGGAGAATCATCCTCTGCAATTTTGAAGTGGCTCTCAAGCTTTGTGAGTATAGGGAGACTCTGGCTGCAGGTGGCTCGTTTGTCACTGGATAAAGCCAGGGTGGACGTGTACATTATTCACATCACGCTGACAAACTCCTTGGCTTTATTGTAGTCATCCTCTGTGAACTTTTCAAGTCTGAGATGAAATTATTTTAATAGGTATTTATTCTATACTCATGCATTTGCATTTATTTTTTATCATGATATGAATGTTCAACATTCTGGCATAAATTCACTTTTTAAATCATTCAATGAATAATTATGGTTAATACTAGAGTTATTTATTAATTCTGAAATACTAATTCAGTGTCATTATGAATTACAACCTACTAGATTACCTGTCTCTCTTCATCAGTTTTTTTGACTCGTGCGTCCAAGAGGGCAGCTTGTATGGCTGGGTATATCTCAATAAATCTTCCGACAATGAGATACAGCGAGTTCCAGCGGGTCCTCACATCCAAGATAGCAGTATGGACAGTCATGCCTGAAACATATAGAAACAATCAATTAGATGTTGTCCTGCTGTGGCACCGGTCAGAGTGATGATACTGAAACAAAGAGGCTTAGTTTCTTACCCAGAAGTCTCTGCTTCTCCTCAACCGCGTTCTTCACAATGGAAGATCTCTTGATCCACACAACACAGTCCCAGATTCTTGCAGACCACTTGGCGATAGTTTGGACGGTGTAGACCTTTTGTACACTGAGGGTGAGAGTGTGCACACAGCATCCAATCTTTCTGATTTGGAGCTCACCTGCAGCAACTTCCATGTTGGCTGCATTATCTACTGTCATGGCTACAACTTTTTCTCTAACACCAAACTCTGCAAGCACATCTCCTATCTCTTCAGCCACCACTGGACCGCTCTGTGACTCCTACATTGCCTGGGTTGATAGTACTTTCTGCATTAGTTGGCCTTCATTCACATAGTGGAGCGTGACAGTGACATAATGATCCTGTGTGATACTTGTCCAGCCATTACTGGTTATGGCCACTTTTGTCACATTAACAAGCTCAGTTATTAAGTTTTTCTTTTCAACTCCATACCAAGCTGGGAGGAGGATGCCTGACAACACTTGCCTGGAAGGTGGGGTGTAACCTGGGTTGAGGGCTCTGGGCATCTCCCTGACAATCATTATGGAAAAAGCAATACAAAAGTAGTAATTTGGTTAATATGACAGATAACAGGGTCCTGCCTTCAAATTTGAACTAAATTTACAGATAGCAGCTGGCTATAGGCTATAGACTAAGCTATCTTATGGTACTGCCTACCTAAACCACTTGGATTGGACTGTAGTGAAGGGCTGTAGATCCTTCACAATAAACTAAGTAACGGCCCTGTGGCATTCCTCTGTTTTTTCTGCAGACATCTTCATTTGACGTCGCTTGGCGATTGTGAATGGAGTTGTCTGCACCAACCTCCCCGGCCGCGGCGACGTGTCGGGACAAATGATCAAGCCGCGCTCGCTCGCTCGCTCTGGGCGCAGACCCAAGTAATCGATCCCAGATCCTGGCGGATCTAAACGTACTCTGTGCAAAATGAAGGATTTTCTGTATAAATACAGACCATTTCTCTTACTATTACACGTACAGCTAGCTGAGGGTCTTTTTCTCCTCATTTGGTCGGGAGTTGCTATGCAGTCCCGCGGCCCTTTGCGGCCCACACGTACAAAACTGATTTTTTTTTGCGGCCTACTAGATGGCACTCGCGGCCCAAGTGTGGGCCCTATGGTTAAGAATCACTGTCCTAAAGGATTAACGTAACATATATCAGCAGTGCTAAAATTGATAATGCATTCTCCTGAGTAAATTAACTACCAACTTAATGATTCATAATCTTACCTTGACTTGATGATGATGATGAAGCAGTGTCAGAGTCTACCTGCACCAAGGATTGCACGGCATTTTTAGCGTTAGCTGGGCTTCTAATTTTAGCCGCGTTGTTTAAGCAGTCAAACACGCCGCACTCCTTAATGTTTATGCTGTGAGCACACCGCAAGTGTTTCATGATGTTGCTGGTGTTACCCCCCTTGGACGCAACTATTTTCTGGCATATATTGCATTGAGCCGAAGCTTCATTACATTTACTGAAGTGAGCCCATACCGCTCGCTTAGCTCTGATATACAGTACATATTGGTTAGAGAAAACAACGTATATCATAACCTGTCGATGGCAGCAGTATCATTACGCGACAGTTATGTTGCTCTGGTTAGACTCTCTTTAAAAAAAAAACACAGATAAAAGTATCGTTTGTCCAGAATTTTTATTGGTACTCTGGTACCGACCATTTAGGAACCGGTACCAAAAAATACCGGCTCTCGGTACACATCCCCAATCACGAAACAGACTTCTCACATCCTGACTCAAACGTCTGACTCCCAACCCCCCGACCAATCTGTGTCATGTAGTGTGATGACGTCAGATACAGCCCGACCCATAAGATACAGAAAAAGCATCTACTTGGCACGGGTAGACACCTAGTGGGAAAGCACCAAACTGAGTGGAGGCGAGCCGAGCCGAGCCGGGCTGAGTAGGTACTAGTTTTAGAAGTGCCATATGTTGCCTTGTAATGGACTGGTAATCTGCCCCTTACAGCTCCACAGAGCTTTGTGATGCACAATAGAGAGATATGGGAATAGTTGATGGATGGAAAGATGGTTTTATCTCAGTGGAAAGTGCAACTTTTAAAATCTCACCAAGTCACTAACATTGCAGGAGGTTTCAGACAGTTTTGCCCAATTAAAACCAAAAGAGGACTGAAACTCTTAATATTGCAGTAACTGGCAACACACACTCGCACGCACATATTCACTTATCACCCATTGTGGGCTGATGAATGATAAAATATTGATAATGACTAACTGGTTCAGTCCAATTTGTCCTTGTGCGAATAATATGTGTAGCAACATAAATGACATGCAGGAGACCGTTTATGTGGCAAATTATTTGTCATCAGCATGAATGCTGAATGGACTCTTCATCCAGAGTGCTACTCAAGATAGAGACTTCATCAGGATGGCTTGCTATCCCCCAGCGCTGTGTAACCACATAAAGACACAGCTGTCACTTTGTCCACCACAGGAATATATAAAAAAATATCATTATTGTAAAAGTGCTTTTGAATTCTGCAGCCAGTAACCAGCTCTGATCATCATATTCTCAAATATGCACAGACATACGGTGTTTATGTATATACAAAATTGATTGAGATTAGAGAATATGTTTGTGACTAAGATGTCTCACCCACGCAGCCTTTGTGACTTGGATTAAAAGCAATATTAGATTAGTTACATTACCAGGGGCTGTTAATAAGAAAAATCATCAAATAAATCAGCTTGAAGAAGTGCACAGGTGGTGGGTGGTAGCTGTTTTCTATCAACTAAGTCTCTTTATGTACATTTGGCTAGACAAAGAATCCCAATGGCAACATACTGGAAAAGGGCAGGATGAAGCAGATGGCTACCCCTTTACTCTCTTCACTAGTCCTTGTAATGCCAAACAGTTGATGCAACAGGTGTGACAAGATGTCCAAACTGGATCAAGGCCCAGTCCCAGGTGTTCCTCTCTTACTTGATTCTCAGTCTCTCTCTGTTTTCTTTTTCTTCCAGTTCAGCCTCTTTTTTATCTTCCCTCACTGCCCCCCATTTCTGTCTGTTCTACCCCTACTTTACTTGATTACCTCAAGCCAAAGATCAGTGGGCTACATTCATGGGCCAGGTGATGGGAAGTCAACTGCAGCCAAGGAGAAGGCTGACATATCTGTTAGCCTGAGGGGCCTGTCAAGGTGACTGCTTTAGTAGGTGACATCCATTTGCTGGCAGGTAAGCATGCCAAATAATGAAAAGATGATGTGGTCGTCCCGCTGTTCCAAGCCTGTATGAGAAACTGCCCAAAAAAAACATGGATATTGCCCCCCTACAAAGATTAAAAAAATAAATTAAATGGATATATTACAATTCATTCTTATCACAAAATCTGCACCAAAATAAAAATAATGGAGAACATTGAGGTTTTGATTGTTTTCAAAAGCTCTCCAAAGGTCTGACCAACATTGTTGTGTGTTCTCAAATGATCATTTGTGTTACAATTTATACTAGGAAGCATTCATTCTCCAGATGAAAGGACTTGTATTTCAATTGGAGTGACATCTTGAAGCCTTTCAGACTATATTGGGTGCGTATCACTGTCCCATAAAATGGCTTGGTGTTGATTTTCTTGCTGACCTGTATATATATATATATATATATATATATATATTCGGGCTGGGACTCGATTAAAAAAATTAATCAAATTAATTACAGGCTTTGTAATTAATTAATCGCAATTTGATCGCATATCAATTTTAGACCTGAGAACAAAGAGATTTCCTTTTTTTGTTTGTTTCAAATGGAGTTTTGTATACGAGTGAATGATTGACTAGTGAAAACATATGTTCAATTTATGAAACAGTTTATTTTTATCAAGGTGGTACTTCACCAAGAACAAATCAGTGCAATTTGCTATAAAGTGCAGTAAATTAAATATATGCAGTATGCATATTGAATGAGGCAGGTAGCCTATAGTCAAGGACCTTCTGTAAACAACACTTGAATATAACAAAATACTTTCAACTGTTTCAAGTACATTCCAGAACATGGAAACACATTAGAAAACAGAGCACGCTTCCATCCATCCGTTTTTTAAAACAAAATTTCCCATCCACGGGACCAACGAGACCCTTTTCATCTGCGACTTCATTCATCTTTAACGTGTGTGGTAACAACTTAGCATGTGTTATTACGACGGCTGCACTTCGCTGTAACACTCAATGCACATTGGTTGCAGAACCCTTGAAAGAGAGTTGTAAAACGCTTTGATCTCGCCGCGGAGCTTACAATGGGAGTCGACGTAAGTGTCATAACTCTCTCGGTGCGTCCGAAATGCCATACTAAAAAGTATATATTAAAAAGTATACTTAAGTTCGGCACACTTTTGAGTAAATATCAGTAAATATCACTAAATATCATTAGGGAAGTATGCGATTTCGGATGCAGCCTCTCTCTCAAGGGGTCTGGTTGGTTGGTGCGCCGTCCGTGTGAAAGTCGTCCCGTGTGAAAGTCGTTCCGTGAGAAACGTTCCGAGGGGAAAAAACTAATGCAATTAAAATGCGCTATTTTTTCTACTGCGCTATTTTTTCTGTAATTAATTAATCGAAATTAACGCGCTAAAGTCCCAGCCTTAATATATATATTAGGACTGTTAGTTTAGCGCGTTAATTAGATTAATTAATTACACTGCTGATTAACGCGTTATGAAAATTAACACAATTAATTATGAGTGACAAAATGCGCGAGCGAAGTGGCCCATAGGCAACTTCGCAGTGGCAAGTTACTTCCCATCTGCGTTGCTAGTCAAACAAACAAAGCAGGGTGACAACAGACGTGGACGTGACTCAGGGGAGCGAGGCCAGCAAATCTTTGCTAGGGCCTTTGAACTGAGAATTTATGTATAAAAAGAAAGAAGACGGGACTATCAACAAAAACGCGGTGATTTGTACATTTTGTAAAAAATTATTTTCCTATCACCGGAGCTGCTCCAGCCTGAATTATCATTTAAACGCTAAACTTGTCCGGACGAGTTCCACTGTAAACGTTATAGGTACTAGTACTTGAATTGCTGTATTGAGTCAGCTTTATTTTTAATTTTGAATTGAGAGTCCGCTTAAGTGCCTATTTGAGACTCAGCCTTATTTTATTTCTGAATTTTATTTATTTAACTGTATTTG
Organism: Cololabis saira; assembly: GCF_033807715.1. NCBI lineage: Eukaryota > Metazoa > Chordata > Actinopteri > Beloniformes > Belonidae > Cololabis > Cololabis saira. The sequence continues at coordinate 24,498,889 of NC_084588.1, read as the reverse complement.
TATTGCATTTTTGAATAATGCACCTGGCCTAATTGGTTTGCTGATGTGCTTGAGCTTTTTCTTTTGAATTTCATTTGTGAAACACACTTCACCAATAAAAATGTGGATTTCAAATCTTCTCTTCTTGTGTATTCAATTGATTAGTCGTGTACTGCAATTTTGCAATGTCCTAGAATTCGAATTCTTTATTTGGGGACCCTTAGCAGATATGAGATTAAAATGCGACTAATTATATTAATTATAAATCCTGTAATTAATTAGATGATTTTTTTTAATCTCCTGATAGCGTGCTGTCGGGAATCAGGGATGAAGACTTGGGACAGGAGGAGTGTAACAAGTCTGGGTACCGTGCCGGAATGATCACAGGTAGGCGGCAGCTGAATTCCAATTTTTTTCATGGCATTTTTCCCCCCATTCTGTCTCTCATAGTTGAAGTGTACCTATGATGAAAATGACAGGCCTCTCTCATCTTTTTAAGTGGGAGAACTTGAACAATTGACCCTTTGTCAAGCCCTCCATCATCCGCCCCCGTTGCTAGGTCGGACAAAACTGTCATCTCTCCCGTCCACTTCCATTGTAAAAACAGAGTTTTACTGTACATTACTTAATTTCTAATTATTGGACCAAAGAATATCAACAGCAACTAGATCATTAAAAAGGAACACTTCAGGTACCATAGAGAGTTTTTCGGCGAAAACCAGATCTTCTGATTAGTTTAGCTGATAGCACGTAGAAGGGTTGAATTGCGACTGCGGCTGTCCACGTAGCTTTATACAAAGCAGACATTTTTTGGTAATTTACCGTTGGTTTTGGGATTAAATGTATTCCTGTGATTCTCTCTGGGTAGCAGGTGTCACTTTTACAAGTGCCCCAAACACACCGCTTAACCATTTTAAGATAAATAAATAAACGCTTTTGCAGTTGTAGCCTGCTGCCAGCCAACTTTGTTTTGGAAGTACGGAGCGGATTTCTGCCAGTTTGGGGAGAAGAATACGCTGGACCCTCATTACACTGTGTGCAGTGTGTTCCCAAGTGTTTCTTTTACTAATACGAAGTTTTAAAAAAATAATCCAGTGATTAAAATTTCGATACAAGGCAAGTAAAACCTAAACTTTTTCCATTGATATGAATGAAAGAGATGGCTGATTTGTCCAACCGGATATTCTGCCCTTAAGTAGCAACGGAGAATGATTTTTCTGATTGGTCAGTCAGGGAGAATTATTTTTCTGATTGGTCAGTCAGGGACACAGCTCTCTGAAGGTACAGTACCAACACAGTCAGGTTGAGCTCTGGACTTCGACTGTGCCTTCGTAACATATTCATTCCTTTTTTTCCTGCCATTGTTTTATTCTGGTGTGTTTGGAATATGGATCTGTTAGGTTACTTTGTTTCAGTCAAGCTTTAGCCTTCAGTCCGGTGGCCTTACATTGTCAATGAGGTGCCCAGGTCTTGTGACTGCAAAATAAGCCAAAACCATAGGCCTTTCACTGCCATACTCAACAGTTAGAATTATATGTTTTGTGCTGTTATCCACTTTCTGATTTCACCACACATGGCAATATGCTTTACATCCGATAGGGTCCAATTTGGTATCATATACCCAGAGAACACTGTTCCAGAGGTCTGTTTATTCTGAAGCAATTTTGCAAACTTAAGCTGTATAAAAACCCTCCTACTTCTGGGAAAATTTCCAGCAGTCTTAAATGTTTTCCTTGAGAATTATATTGTTCACTGTAACATAATAGAATCATTTTTGTATATCATCACCCGTGCCTTCACATTGTGTTAACATACATCTGAATGTCCCAGATCAGAAAATTTACATTTTTTATATGGATTTTGGCCTGCTGGGATAGGTTCCAGCCGATCCAGTGATCCTGCATTGGATTAAGCAGGAATAAAAAATAGATGGATGAATATTGATTATGGACTGATACATAAAACAACTGAAAATAATGTGACTGCATAGTGGTGTATTTAAACTGGCTGCAGCTGTTCACTGAGTTTACTAAGTTAAGAATTACTACTTTAACATAGAACCAAGTGTTTTCAGCACTCATAGTAAAGTGGATATGCTTTGATAAATAATGTAATTGATTCCCTTTTCAAATAACTTCATGATCACATATTAAAAACAGATATAAATCACTATGTTGTGTGATGATGCTTTCCTTTAAAATGTTTAACTATGTTTTCCGTTTGTTTTCAGTTTTTCATAAATGAGTGTGTAAATTGTCCATGTATTTATGGAGACTTTGTCACATATTTTTTAGTACAGTATATTCTCTTTTATCCCTGTCTATCTTTTTAATCTGACAACGAAGGGGAGACAGCAGCAGAAACTCTGATCTGCAACAACACAGTGATTTTGGTTGGTTAAATTGTGAAAGTAAGAAGTTTAAATAAGAGAATGATGAAAATAAAGAGTTTAAATAAAGAAAACACAAGGCATCAATGTTGAAGGAAAACAGGAACCAGAAACCATGTTTTAAACTTTGTTATAGTCCTAGTCTTTTCTGTTAATGCCAGAAGACGAAGAGGTAGAGCTGGATCAAAACACAGAGTTTGAGAGAAGAAGCAGAAGCACAAAGTGACATTAACACTTTGTAGCACAAATGTATATAAATACGTGAAGAAAACAGTGGAACTGACTCATATTGATTCAACTCTGATCACACACAAAATGCAAATAAGTGGTGACGATTTCTAATTTCTTAAAATGATTATTTCAAGTCTTGGTCGATTGTCCTTCCATTTAATTAAAATGAATGTAAGACAGCTTTTTCTCATAAATATAAAATAATAAATATTTTAGAACCATGCTCTCTGGTACAATATATGATGATTGCCAGGTTAATTATTTTGTTGATTGTGTGTAACTATAGTCCCAATGTATGTAGAAATGCATTAAAATAAGTCACTTTTTTTCCTTTGTCTGAAAACCCCAAACACCCCATCCCACCCCACCACTTTTCAAACGTTACACAAGTTACACCAATGGGCATAGCTATCATTAATTGTAGGACTTTTTGTTCTTCTGAAGATACAGCTGAAGAAGCTTTAAGAATCATCCATAATGAATAATTTTGATTCATTTTCATGTTATGATAGAGGTCATGAAAAAGTCAAATTGGTAATAAACCTTTTAGAGCCTGGAAATAGCTGTCATATTGAGTACAGAAGGGCTTATTGCTGTACTGTCAGGTAGTCTGCTCATTTTGACATCACAAGAACGAATTCGAAGAAAGGACACACACTTATCAGTATGTCCTGACACAGACACAGAAATCAAAGCATTAGAAGCATTTCTGGTACGTGCATAAAATGTGGTATATTGTACCTATTAAGTCATTTTATCCTGATCTCTAATGAGTTTTAAATATCCATTACAAGTCTGGTAAAACAATTATTTAAAACAGTTAACACATTTAAAGGAGCATGAGGCTCCTTTTAAGAAATGAGATTCATTAGCGCCACCCTTCGCCACGACGGCCGTTGGGGGTACTGCAGCCAACAGTGAAGCCGGCACGGGAGAACGGGGAGAACGCGCATGCAGCGTCATGTGACGTCACATCCACAGGACAGCGCGGGAAATTCCGGTCACAATTGCAGCACATTTTGCAGCACACAGCCTGTTCAAGGCAACGGAGAGATACACTAGAGGGCTCATTCATTTTGGTTTGGAACGCTTCATCTGACATTATTACTAGAAAACTTAAAACGTATACGAATTTTTTTCATAAATCCTGCCTCAAGCTCCTTTAAAGCAACTTTATATACACAGTGGGTACGGAAAGTATTCAGACCCCTTTAAATTATTCCCTTTTTGTAATTCCAGCCATTTACTAAAATCAAAAAAGAAAGAACATTTATGTATATATAGTCAGAAAAGTGCACAACCCTCAATCAATGAGAAGGAATAAAAGTGAGATAGGATATTAAGACAGGCAGACGTGAGGAGAGTTTTGGGCTTAGTGCTGCAAAAGCTTTATCTCCCCTGATCTTAATCTGTGTCTTGGAGACAGCTAAAAGTAACTTTTATGCTTCTGACGCGGTATAAGGTTTTATAACGTCAATGACTGAGAAAGATACCAACCCAGTAAGACTTTTAAGAAACAATTAAAGCTGCAAGCAGCGATGAACGGGCCCTCGCACCCTTGTGCACGTTCCGGCGTGCTGCAGTGGAAGCGCTTGTATGACTTGCATGTAGATGTATTCAGGCCTGGACATTTAGCGGATGACACCACCCACGACTCTTTATGTCAAACCATTCAAAAGTTATTGCAGAAAATAGGAACTATCAGATATCGACCAATCAGAAGAGGGGGCGGGGCTAATTAAGGCCAATGGAGGTCAAGTACTCAATACCGAGTCCGATGACACCACCCACGACTCTCTATATTTAACCATTCAAAAGTTATGGCAGAAAGTAGGAACTATCAAATATGGACCAATCAGATGAAGGGGGGGCGCGCTTTTTGGCGTCTATCGTCACCACGGTAACGCTTTTGACTGAGAAAAGTAATGCCCATCGTCGTAGGATCGAGACACACATTTTGATGTATAACACACCTGGGTGCACGTTGCGGTTCAGGCGAAGAAATGGCATAAATTGCGCCAAAATTACACGATTAATTGAAAATGGCCGACTTCCTGTTCGGTTTCGGCCATGGCGCCAAGAGACTTTTCTTTAAGTTGCGACATGATACAGGTGTGTACCGATTTCCGTGCATGTACATCAAACCGGATTGTGGGGCTTGAGGCACGAAGTTCTCTAGGGGGCGCTGTTGAGCCATTAGGCCACGCCCATTAATGCAAACCATTAAATATCTCATCTTTCACCAGGCCTGGCTTGCGTGCAAAATTTGGTGACTTTTGGGGCACGTTTAGGGGGGCAAAAAAGGCCCTCATTTCGTCGGAAGAAGGAAAAAAAGGAGAAAAAAAATTCCTACAGATACAATAGGGCCTTCGCACTGTAAGTGCTTGGGCCCTAATAAAAATGTTAAATACATTTTGAGGCTGTCATAGAGAGAGTGAAGGACAAGGAGAGTGACATGTAGTACTGCTAATGGGTTGTAGTAAGGATATAGGCACCAGGGCTTTTGACCAACTGCAGGTGAAAAGGAGCGGACTCATTACTACCAGCATGCAAAGCATTACAACTGTCAAGTCTAGCAAAGATAAAAACATGCAAGAATCTTTCAAAGTTTGAAAAACAAACTTCAAAAAAGCCTGTTTTTACAACAGAAATTTTGGTTTATTCAAATTCAAATCTACAATATTTTGCATCAGAGTTTGGTTACCAGAGGCTTTACAAACAATATCAGGGTGCCTCTGCTCTATTTGAGAAAAATTGAAGGCTCCACTGGGTTGAAAACTATTACCTTAGTTTTACTTTCATCAAAATCCAGGTATTGATGTCTTCGAAGCACTCCAATAACACATTTGAATAGCTACTGTTTTTAAAGGGTTAAGTACATCCAGGGATCATCCGCATACAAATGAAAGCCAGTACCATGCTCTCTTAAAACAGACCTGAAACAACATAGATAAAGAGGAAAGAAAGGATTGGGCCATGAATCAAATATTGGGGAACTCAACATCGAAGAGGCATGTTTGATGAAGTTGAGCCCTCAAAGTCGACCCTCTCTCTGCCAAATATGAGTTTAACCGTTCCAGAACTGTAGATATAATCCTCACATTACCGTTCAAATGAGAAATGAGAATATAGTGATCTGCTGATGCAAGACCGAAAAGCATTATATGAGCAAATCCCATATAACAAGAGAGATGTAAAGAGAGAATGGATGTGGGTTGGGATGTGAGGGGGGGTTAAGATTGTTAAGTCAAATGTTCTGAAATGTCCTTTATAATAATATCTTGTGTGTGAATAAAAAATCAATAAAGATATTGTTAAAAAAAAAGAAAAGATGAGCAAATCCCCAGTAGCGCTTAAAAGGTTCTGTACTATTATTATTTAAAACATGAGTGCAACACACGGCAAAATACCATGGTTCTAATACCATGGATCAAAAAAAGCAATTGCTAAACAACTGCCTTCAACTAGATCTTTATATTGAACTGGAGTTTGGAGATTGTATCTAGAGGTTTTTGGTTAATGGATGGTTAATAGCTATGGCTGTTATTGATAAGTTGAGTTACACTTTCACCAGGCTTATAATAAAATAATACCATAAAATAACTATTTAAATTATTACATTTAATTGTGTCTATTCTTAAAAAAATACCATATTGTGAGAAGCATAACACTTTGTTTACTGGAATTAGTAGAAAAAAAATCTAAAAACTGTCTGTGTAAGGCAATCATTAAAGCTATACTCTAAAGTTTCATATTGCTGATATTCTCCACAACTAATGACAGAAAATGAGAACAGAGAATAGTTGGAACCCAGGTACAGTGTGAAGTTCTGACGGTAGTCATGAAAGTGTACAAATCTGAGAATCCTTGTTTTAAATCAAAGGTTATAGTATCTAATGAGAAGCTCAAAACCATGTCAGAGAGAACTACAACACCTCAGATCTGTTTTTTTCACTGTGCCACAGTACGGTTAAAAGGTTGTAGCCAGGATGAGTGGGCAGGGTGTGAAGTGCTGCAGTGCTGTAACTACATCTAAGATCTTTATCCTGTTATCCTCTTTTATATCACCCCTATTACAGTGTCAAATGCACTCCTTAACTTTTTTGGTGTGTGATGAAAAACTATATATAATGTAAGATCAACCCTGTTGAGTCAATATCAAAATTATGGAAAATTGGTTTTGTTACAGTTAGTTTCTGCTATACCTTATTTTGCAGACCATAAGGTGCACCGCAATATAAGGCGCAATATCAATGAATGGGTGTACTTTCATACATTAGGCGCACCGCGTTATAAACCACATGATAAAACATATAAAGCAAAACAAAAATCAGGCAAGTCAAACTTTATTCAACTCATTCACAATAACTCAAAATATCATTCCGTTGTAACAAGAACAGAAAAATACACGTTTTAAATCATTGATCTTCTACAAATCCACAAATAAAAAGTGCAGGAGGTACTACGTCCTGTTCTCTGATAAGTTTAATAAATGTGTTTCTAGTGCACTTTTCATTAAAAACAAATCTCAAAGTGCTACAAGTTAAAATCAACCATGAATAAAAATCAGCCGGAAAAGGCTTTTTTTAAAAGTTGGGTTTTTAGGCCACGTTTAAAAGCGTCCACAGTCTGCAAGGCCCTCAGGTGGTCTGGGAGGGCATTCCATGGGCGAGGAGAAGCAGAACTGAAGGCTCAATCACCCATTGTGCGGAGTTTAGTTTTTGGGGTTTTTAAGAGGTAGGTGGAGGTTTATCGTTTGCCAGTGATAGCGGAAACCTTAAGTTAGTGTGAGGTTGGAACAACGTTGTATTCCAACAGATTTGAAAATTGTGTTTAAGCTTAAAAACCTAACTTTGGCTTGACATCTAATCATAGTAAGGTAACATTGACTAGATGTTGGATGATGGTTGCTTGCCAGCACTACATAATTAGTTTACTAACGTTGTCTGACCCATATATAACCAAGGACTGACTCTAATGTGTCAGCTGGGAATGGTTCAACAATCAACCCAGTGGAGCGGCTTCGTCACTTACCAAAGTCGCACTTAAACATTTTTTACAGATTTTTGAGTGCAGTGTACCACATAAGGGGTAGGTGGCTCAGTTGGTAGAGCGTTCGCCCATGAACCTGAAGGTCAGTGGTTCGAACCCTAGTTCTTCCTGTGTCCACCAAAGTGTCCTTGGGCAAGACACTGAATCCCCCAGTTGCTCCCGGTTGTCAGGCCAGCGCCGTTGTATGGCAGCTCCGCCGACAACCGGTGTGTGAATGTGTGTGTGTGTGGGTGAATGTCTACAGTGTAAAGCGCTTTGGGGCTGTAGGAGTACAGCTGGAAAGCGCTATATAAGTGTAAGCCATTTACCATTTACATAAAATTGGTTTGCGGTCAGTAAGTACAAAAAATTCATACATAAGGCGCCCCGGATTATAAGACGCACTGACAATTTGAGAAAATTTAAGGATTTTAAGTGTACCTTATAGTTCATAAAATACAGTAGTTTTGGGCTCATCAAACAGCAGCTCAGATCTCCTGTTATTAATATTTTAAATAACAGGCAAAAACCCACTGATTTTTAATATCTGTTGCTAATCTAAGTGATGGCCTCAAGGATTAATTTCATTGTTTTAAATACTGCATATTAGTGATGCACCGAAATGAAAATTTGTGGCCGAAACCGAAACCGAAAATAATAATAAACACTTGGCCGAATACCGAACAATACCGAACATGGTTCTTAGCAGTTTTTCATTTATTTTGCCAATTTTTTCACCATTGCATAAATCAAATAAATTTGATTTAGGCATGCTTTTAAAAGAAAAAAATATTTTACAAAATTACAAGGTAGAAAACATTTGTTGAACATAAAAAACTGAACATTTTTTAATTTCCCGGCATTTCTTAAATATTCCAGCAGACATTATACCAGCAAAGAACAATAACTTAAAATAAATAAATTAGCTAAATACATTTTTTGTCCATCTTTGAGCTTACGTTAGGCTTAACTGACTGAACATTGTAACATAGGCCTTAAAACAATAAAAATGCATTAAAGCGCTCAGGGTTTTTTATCATTTTAAATGATAAATCAAACTTGTAGTGCTGAAAGACTTTGCAGATGTGCCCCCTCTAGATATTTGAGCAGAACATTCATTGCAAACAGCCATTCTTGTATTATTCTTTTGCCACTCTAAAATACTTCCACACTGCTGACATGTTTGCACCACACCACTTCACTCCACGCTCCCTGCTGTTTGATTTCGTCATCTAAACGCACCTGTAATAGATTGATTTATGTTGTTTTGGTTCCACCTGCTGGTGAATGTTAGGTAAAATTCTTATGTGGTTAGTTTTTGGTTGGCCAACGATTTATGTGGTGCGCAACCATTACGGGAGCGTTATGTGGTTAGTTTTTGGTTGGCCAACGATTTATGTGGTGCTCAACAGTTACAGAGCGGCCAGTCTATTTCCTTATATTAAAACGCTGTTCGTTTTTTTTCCCACTTATTCCACCAAACACCGAAAGTGTTTTTTTGCCATTTTCGGCCGAACAATTTCGGTTACCGAACAATCGGTGCATCATACTGCATATCCCTAATAAATAAAAAAAACTTTAATTAATGAAATTTTACAGCACAGTTAATCAAAAAACACATTAATCTACAAGGTTATGACCAATCAGCAACTCAACAATGGGGTAATTTCTTTGTTTATTTAATTTTTTTTTTTTTTCCGTATGGAATTCTGACAAGCTGAAAGAACCATGCTTGGGAAGAGTGTTATCTTTTATATCTTATCTAGAAAAGGTTATCTTATTTTCTATTCCCCCCATTATTTTTTAATTCAGAAAACTAATTACACAGATTTTAGATTACTACACAAACACCCCAAATGGTTGAGCTCGGTGTTGATGTTGAAGTGAAGACAGAATAATACAAAAAAAATAAAGAAACCTTTGCTGTTATGATATATTATTTACACATGACATGACACAATTTTGAGTAAAACTGAACAGCAGTTCATCAATGTCTAAAATGTTTGCTACTCCATTATCAGATACAGGGATTTAATAATAGGAACAGTGGTTAAAGACAAATAAATAAAATGAATGTGGAAAAATGTAACGTTTTAAAGAAAGTGGACATTTATGATATATCTAAAGCTGGTTGGTGGTAATTCTCTAACTGTAAAATTGCTGCATCAATAAAAAACAGAGGTTCAAGCCCAATCACAGGCTTTCATAGTTTGATCTCCTGTCCTGAATACATTGGGCCAAACACAGTGATATGTGTGGCTCTAAATGAAACAGACAAGGATATTACCTTGGATTCATTATAACCTACTGGAGCCTTCCATGGGAAAAGGGACAAGTGCAGCTCGTCCTAATTGAATATTCATGATCCTGACGTCAATGTCCTTGGGCAAGCAAATCCTGTGCGAGTCACATGGACATGTGTCCAGAGCTCTAATTCATCTTCCTATTTTCACACAGATGGACAATAAACACAAAACTGCAACATGGGACAAACCCAAGCCTTTCCAAATGAGCCAAAATCGTTTGTGATAAAGCACCCTTTAAACTCTCCCACTGCCACTGGATGCAGCAGACAAAGATGTTTTGTAATGTTTTGTCTTATCTGTTTCAATTTTTTTCTTTCTTTCTAGTAGAAACTTAGCACAGTTGGATTTCAGGATTATTTTTCACATCTCTTTACTTCCATTTGGGTAGATTTGATGCAAAGGTTCCAGTGAGCTGACAACAGATAGGATTTGACATTTATTCAGGGGCATTGCAGTGTGAAAGTTATCGGTGGAATTTTTTAGGCTTGTGCCATATCTGATCATTTTCTCTCTAGTAATCCTTGCATTTGAGTTGAAAGGTATGTTCTTTCTTGTAGCTGGATATCAGCTTCTTTCTGTTTCACTAAACTGGCAAATAGCTACAGCTGCAGACACTGTATTTTGTGAACTGAAAATTACTTTAGAGGTATGTGATGATTAGGGGTGTAACGATACACTAATCTCACGATACGGTACGATACACGATATTGAGGTCACGATAACGATACGATACGATATTATAGCAGTATTTTTTAACAACCTTGATAGAGGAACATATGACTGGAAAAAATTGTCTTTTATTTGAAAGACACAAAATAAAAAACAATGCTGTGCATTTGAACTATTGTTACAGTTTGTAATGCTTTATAACTATTTAAGTTTTAAAGAGAAAGCCAGGCCAACCATTTTCCACAAACTGAACTAAAAGTAAATGTCAGGTTTGCATTATGCATCTTCAGTTTCAAACAAGTACAAATATCTTGCCACAAACTGAATAGTTTCTCTCATGTATGATTTGACTTTTTTCTTTTCCAGAAATTTAACAACTAAAATTGAATAAATAAATACAAGTAAATAAATACATACAATTTTACATCATAAAAAAGATTGATTCATGCTCACCTTATAAGTGTAAGAGGAGATTTATTTTTGTTAAGAAGATTATTTTGGTAATTCAGGGTACATTATTTTATAAATATATTCTTTATATTCTGATGTAAATCAGGGACTATAATTACACTAGTCAGTTTATCAGTTGTTAGTATGTTTTAGATTGGGCGGAGTGATACAGCACTAGGTGCTGTGTTGATGTTCTGAAATCCTACGCTGTTGAGCGGACATTGAAGTACACGCAAACTCACGCAGAAGTTTCCCCGTGTTTATCCTACTCACGACCCCAAAAAGGTTTAATTTAATAAGGTAAGGCTCAACTCTACACCAGACGTAAATAAGTAAAGGTCCAGAGCTCAAAACAGGACCGCAAAACGGGACTAGATTCTCCTGAGCGGAGTCAGATTTTGGTCCGCGGGTCGAGGTGCGGTCGCGCTCGCGGTCGGATGCGCGTTACTAGTCAACACAATAGATTAATATTAATAACCCAATATCGCGATACAGGTTGTCACCTCCACGACACGTATTGTGACGTTTTTGTATCGCGAAATTTCGTGGCACGATATATTGTTACACCCCTAGTGATGATTTATATTTACCAAGTAAAACTTGGTTATCTATTGATTAACATCACTTAAGCGTATTACCACCAGAAAATGTGCATCAAATAAAATATTAGTGGTTATGATTAAAAATTGTGGGTTGGGAATATACCTCATCTTGTTTTGTGCAGAGCAATGTCCATGTGCCATAAAGGTAGATGCAAACCATAATTAATAAAATATGTTGAAAACCAGAAAAGAAAAAGGAATGTAAAAAATGTTTTGTGATTGCTAATATCTCCATCTTAAGATCTTTGGCAAAATAAACATAAAGAAATATATACATGTACATGTTGACATGAAGATAAACATTTTGATACGGAAAGCAAAAGTTGTGTCCTATGTCATGACTTGCCCTAGTGCAGGTGTCCAATTCCAGTCCTCCGGTTAATGGTTGTTGTCAGCTTGTTATCTTCCAAGTATGCCCAAACTTTTGCTTACAGATGATTTAACTTATTATTGGGATTGAAGTACCATATGTTGGGTTTAAGTCATATCTATCTGATCTGAATCTCAATAATCAATAATAATTAAAGCCGCAAGCAGCGTTGATCGGGCGCTCGCATTTATGGCCACACCAATGAAGGTTAAGGACTCTAAACCAAATCCAATGACACCACCCACATGTCTGTATCACAACCCGTTCAAAAGTTATAGCAGCAAAAAAGGGACTATCAAATATCAACCAGTCAGAAGAAGGGGCAGGGCTAATTCAGGCCAATGAAGGTCAAGTACTCAATACTGAGTCCGATGACACCACCCATGACTCTTTATGTAAAACCATTCAAAAGATATAGCAGAAAATAGGAACTATCAACTATCGACCAATCAGAAGAAGGGGCTGGGCTAATTTGCACCAATTAATGTAAAGGACTCAACTCCTCATTCACTGATTGATCATCTCAATAAGGAGACTTCCTTATAAACCAAAGTTACTTTCACTGGTGTTCCACAGGGGTCTGGGCTTGGACTGAAATCTTTAACTCTAAATACGATTGCACTGAATACTATCATTAAGGATCATTGTATAAATGATTTCATTGCTGTTAAGATATAATAAAAGAATATAATCAATTCAGATGAGATTGAGATTGTTGACTTTGGACCCGAATGCTTTAGAAATAGACTGATGAACACTGTAGATACTTTGGATAACATTACTTTGTCAAACCATTTTTCCAACTTTGTAACATTATCCAAATAAAGTACATCCTATTCCAGGGTAATCCAGAAAGATTAGCCTTTGCTTTTGTTACTCATGATGGAGCAACTGCAATGTGCATTAATAGGATGTCCTGAATTACTATGAAAGACCAGTAGCTTATTCAATATATTATTATTATTATATATTTTGGAGTCTAACATGGCGCATTAATTTGGCGGTTTCATGACATTGTACAGTAGTCTGTTTCTTGTATTTGCATTTGAATACTGTCATTATTGTAAACCCTAATGTGTATAATAGTCAGCAAGAGCAAATCTTAACAGTGCCATAAGGAAAGCAATGCACACCCATGGACTCAAAATCTGGGAGCCTCTCCACAACCCAACAAACCAAGAATATGTGGCATGGCATCGGGGTATCAAAGCACCCTGCAAAGACCACACTGCCTTCATAAATGACCTCAACATTTTTTTTTGGCAGGTTTCAGGTGCACACCACCCCAGCAAAAAAAAACAGCACCACAGCCACATGAGCAGGCATTGCAGCTTGAAAAAGCTGGTATCCACCCTGAAAAAAAAAAAAAAAAAAAAAACATCAATAGGCAGGGCCGGACAACATTCCCAGAAAAGTACTGAGAAAGTGTGCAGACCAGCTAGCCTCAGTTCTGACGGATATTTATAACAACATGTTTCAAGAAGGCCATTATCATACCGGTGCCAAAAAAGTCCTCAATGACCAGCCCAAACAACTATTGCCACGTAGCACTGACTCCTATAATGATGTAGTGCCTCCAGAAGCAGATAAAGCAGTACATAACCTCCCACCCTTCACATTCGACCAGTTCCAGTGTGACTACTGTTCGGACTTCTCTACAGAAGATGTCATTTCATCTGCACTCTATCTGAGCCATAACCACCTGGAACAGAAGAACATGCGTGTGTAAATGTTGTTTGTTGATTTCAGTTCTGCATTCAACACCATCATTCTACAGCAACTGGTATATAAACTATGGAGCTAGAACAGTCTCATAATTCACAAATGCACAGGACAAGATTCACAAATGCACAGACCGATTCACAAATGCACAAAACAATTCACACGTGCGTAGGACAAAATACACAAATGTATTTTTGATGCACACACAAATATAACCTGATTTACAAACGTTTTTTTGTTTTTTGAGCTGCCCTGGATTTGCGTGTGACTTTTGAGACTCCCCTGACATGACTCGATCCACAAATACGTTTTGTTTAACACGGAAGGATCTGCAACCAATCAGATGTCTTCCGTTGTTTCATAAGAGCGCACCCCACGTGGGGGACGATTTACTCGTAAACCAATCAGATTAAAGGGGTGGATACACCAGCGATGTGAACTGTGTTCGCATCGTTCGCTTAGAAAAATGATTCAATATTTCAAGTTGGTGGAGTAAAGATAAATAAACAAGACAGCAACACTGGATGAAGAGGAAATCACTGCTCTGCTTTTCTTGTGATCTCGGTAAAGAAAACAGCGCAATCGGAAATGGTTTGTCGGGCCGTTTAACCAGAGCCGTCAGGAGACTGGAGAGCTCCAAGTCCTGCCGATGCAGGTAATTGATGATGAGAAACAGCGAAAATATTTATGTATTTGAACTACAGGAGTCTTTCAGGAGAACGAGACTGTCGACGCGTCAAATGATGGGGGCTAATATACTTGCTGTTCAGAACCTGCATTTCTCGCTCTGGCCGCGAGTGGCGCTTGTCCAGTTCAGAGGCACTGGTCCAGTTCAGACACCAGCTGACCACAAGTGACCAGACGCGGAGGTCGGAAACAAGCAGCTGTTATCCTCACATTTATGATCCACATCACTGCTGCAGAGACAAACGTGTCAAAACAGCGGCGGCAGATCAACTCAGTCCCGGTGCAGATAGAGACGTGCTCGTCGGAGGATGCAGTGGTGATGGTGCTGGTGGGCTGTTTTACCCACCGATCATCAATCATCTGAGCTGGTTAAAGAGGTTCTTCAGTTATCAGTCCGACACCGACTTTGTTCCAGATATTTCGGTAAATTAATCTCCTGAAGACGTGCGCGTGCTGCTCCACCTGGCCGCTGCAGCTCGTCCCTGTCAGGTAGAAGGACGACGGCCAGCTCTCTGCTGCGGCCTATCTGGTTTGGAGCTGAATCAGCGGGACAATCCCATGTAACACGTCGTCAAACCAAACGGAGCAAATACATAAATATCTTTGCTGTTTCTCATCATCAATTACCTGCATCGGCAGGACTTGGAGCTCTCCAGTCTCCCGGCGGCTCTGGTTGGCCCGACAAACCATCTCCGATTGCGCTGTTTTCTTTACCGAGATCATAAGAAAAGCAGAGCAGTGATTTCCTCTTCATCCTGTGTTGCTGTCTTGTTTATTCTAGACTCAGATTACTAGATTCAGATTAATGTCCTGTTTCATGTTGTGTCCTTATGTACTGTCCTGTGTAATTGTAATTTGTATTATGTGTTTTGTTTTAATGTAAAGCGTCTTTGAGTGCCCTGAAAAGCGCTATATAAATAAAATGTATTATTATTATTATTATTATTTATTTATCTTTACTCGACCAACTCGAAATATTGAATCACTTTTCTAAGCGAACGACGCAAACGCAGTTCAAGCAGCTGGTGTATCCACCCCTTTAATCTGATTGGTTTACGAGTAAATCGTCCCCCAGGTGGGGTGCGCTCTTATGACAGGCTGAAACAAAGGAAGACATCTGATTGGTTGCAAATCCTTCCGTATTAAAAAAAACAAAACGTATTTGTGGATCGAGTCACGTCAGGGGAGTCTCAAAAGTCACACGCAAATCCAGGGCAGCTCACAGACAAAAAAACGTTTGTAAATCAGATTATATTTGTCTGTGCATCAAAAATACATTTGTGTATCTTGCACGTGTGAATTGTTCTGTGCATGTGTGAATCGGTCTTTGCATTTGTGAATCTTGTCCTGTGCATTTGCAGATCGGCATGTGCATTTGTGAATCGGTCTGTGCATTTGTGAAATTTGTCCTGTGCATTTGTGAATCGGTCTGTGCATTTGTGATTTATGAGACTGTTCTAGCTCCATAATAAACTGGCACCCCAGGGCTTCAAGACCACCTTGGATAACTGGATCCTGGACTTCCTCTCTGACAGGCCCCAGTCCATGCATTTGGGAAAGAACACTTCTTTATCATCATCACCCTGGGTACTGGCTCTCCTCAGAGTTGCGTCCTGAGTCCGTTACTCTTCACACTGATGACACGTGCAGTGCATTGCCGGGTCCCCTGCTAACCACATCGTAAAGTATGCAGATGACTCTACAGTAGTGGGCCCGATTTGGAACGATGACGACCGGTCTTACAAAGAAGAGGTGCAGTATCTGGCTGACTGAGGCGGGAGGTACAATCTTCTCCCGAAAGTTGAAAAAACAAAATAACTCATTATTGACTTCAGGAAGAGCCCACCCTGCCGTTCTCATAACAAACAATCTATCCTGGACCCATAACACCACGTCTCAGTTGAAGCAAGTGCAGTAGCATTCGCACTTCCTTTGGCGGATGAGTACAATTTATATGCCTGCCAATATGCCCCCCACTTTCTACTAGAGCACCATAGAAAGTATACTGACCAATGACATCTCTCTACGGTGTGGCAGCTGTTCAGCTGCAGACTGAAACGGCCTCCAAAGAGTGCTGAAGATAGCAAACAAGATTATAGGGACTTTTCTTCCTTCCATCAAGGATATGGGTGCCAAATGCTGTCTGTCGCGAGCAAAAAACATTATCAGAGACTGCACACATCCACATCACAGACAGTTCTCTCTGCTGGCCTCTGGCAGGAGGTCCCGCAGCCCGAGGTGCAGAACAGCCAGACTCTTTAACAGCTTCATACCTCAGGCTATAAGGCTTCTGAAGTGCAAATAGTCTGAAGTTAAGTGTGAGGATGATACAATAATCCAGTGCAATACAGTCATTGCAATAATCCAGTTCAGTATTCTTGTCCACCTTTATCATTTAGCACTGGGGTTTATTTTTTTTTGTGTAGATCAGGTTAAGTACTGTATGTGTGCTTTGGCTGTTGCTATCGTAGCCATTTGCAACAGCATTTTGTTCATGTGTGCACCTGTGGTGTGTATTTTGAATGACAAAGATTTTATCAATCTATCTGGACACTCAAATTTCAAGATATATATTCTTTATTTATTCCAGGGAGTCCTTCCTTTTAACTATTGCCTCATTGTTGTTACAGTTCCATGACATTTTTATATAAACTGGGATTAAATGGATCTGAATTGAGTGGGATTATAAATAAATTATAATTAAATTTTAATATAATTCAAAGTGGTTTTAAATGAAATATAAACTGGATTATAATTGGATTGAATTGGACTATTTAAATGGACAACAGTGAACTTGTTTACTTTTGGTAGTTTCTAAAACAGCCGCGCTTGCTTGGTGACTGAAAACAGCTTATTGAAGATAGAAAAACAACCATCACAAAAGAAAAAAAGATCAGACTTATGAACTCCTTTCGTTGAAACCACTGACGACTTTGTCTAAACAATATCGTTTGGGCAGTACAACAGGATTATAACTTGTAAGAAAGATTTTCTTCATAGTGAACATCCATCATTGTGGCACGATAATTAGGCTTGGGTTATTTTGGGACTGTGTGTGATGAATACATATGCAGCAGTAATAGCAAAAGTGTAATTCACTAAAAAATTAATAGGCAGGTTTCAAGAGCATTTTAGATTCAATATCTACAAACATGTATCCTCTTTACATTATCCTAACGTGTCTATGGGTGACATGTGAAACAGTGGATTGTAAATAACGAGATGATGAATAATCAAAAATAGCATGATATAAACCATATATTACTCTGCTTCTTTTTAAAAAGTGCTGCAAGAAAACTGTTATTAAAATATGTTAAAGAGGGGTGCAGCAAACACATTGGGTCAATTATTAAAGAAAGGGCTGAGGATGTGATATAAACAAATGCAGGAATATTGAGGCAGTTTGCTGTTGTTTCATGCTTTGGATGCCTTTCCTTTCTGTTCCGTTGTTCGCTCTATCTTGACCCTGAAAAGGTGTCTATTATTTTTCATACATTAATAAATGTAACAGCAGAAAATATGGGTGTTCCATGACGCCTTCAAATCTTAGTTGCTCCTCTTTATACCTCTGATCGTGAAATTTAAATTACAACTGAATAAGAAAACTATGAGTTATTTGGCTGATCTCCCTTTTTGGTCTTTTTCTCAGTATTCATACTTTGTGACCTTTATCATAATCACTCAATGACTTAGTGCTATGGAGTCCAAAGCAATTGTATTTGTTAACCACTTTTTAAACAACCACAGCTGACCAAAATGCTGTACAGAATAAATAAAAAACATCATAGATAAAAGACAAAACAGCAAATGTTAGATGAAATAAGTTAAAGACACAAAACATGGGTAAAAGTAACATTAATACAATGAAATCTTTTATACAATAAAATTGGATAAAAGATAGAGAATAAAATAAAAGATAAAATAAAGTAGTCCACTGTCTTGCTAGGTGTCAAAAGCCAAGGAGAAGAGGTGGGTTTTGACAACTTTCTTTGTATAGCACAATTCAACAAAAAGTGCTTTACAGACATTAAAGCATAAATAAAAACAAAGAGGACAGAGAGGAGGCCTGTCTGATGTGCTGAGGGAGGTCGGTCCAGGACTTTGGAGCTGCAACAGCGAAGGCACAGTCCCCTCTGAGCCTCCGCTTAGTTTTAGGCTCTCTCAGGAGCAGCTGACCTGCTGGCCTGAGAGAGCGAGAGGTGGTATAAGGGTGTAGAAGCTCAGAGAGGTACAGCGGGGCAAGACCATTCAGGGATTTAAAATCAAATAAAATATATTAAAAATGAATCCTGAAATGTATCGGCAGGCTAAAATGGGGGAATGGTGTTCATGCTTGCATGTGCCAGTTAAAAGGCGTGCTGCAGCATTTTGAACCATCTGGAGACGGGAGATGGAGGAGGCACCAATGCCTACATAAAGGGTATTGCAATAATCCAGTGGAGAGGTGACAAAGGCGTAGATTACTGTTTCAAATCATTGACTTAAAAGAATTGGCTTTACTTTGGCCTGCTGCCTCAAATAATAAAAACTAGATTTGACAACCGCCCTGATCTGGATGCCAAACTTGAGATCTGCATCCACTTTTACCCCTAGGCCAAAGAGCCCAGATCTGTTACAGTGGTGGCACCAAAAACCATCACTTCAGTCTTTCTTTCATTAACGTTTAAAAAGTTCAGAGGGAAAGCAGTGATTGAGTAAGTATCTTTTTTTTTTTTTTTTTTTTTTTTTTTTTTTTTTTAAAAGGGACATATGTTTGATTGTCATCTGCATAACAATGGGAGAAAATCCCATGCTTAACCCTAAGTATGGAGCAAAGCAGAAGCAAATACAGAAAGAACCATAGCAGGCCTAGGACTGAGCCCTGCGGAACCCTACACGAGAGAGGAGCAGAGGAAAACACAGAAAGTTCAGTCAGCCAAGTACGACCTGAACCATTCCAGTGCTAAGCCCCTGATACCCACCCAAGGCTCCAAGCAAGTGTTCAAGCTTTCATGGTCCACTGTGTCGAATGCAGCAGTTAAGACTAAAAGCACAAGAATAACACAGTCACTGGAGTCTGTTGCTAATAAGCAGCAGGGGAGGCCTGCTGCTTGTGAAAAGTCTGCTTAGCATTAAGAGATCAATCAATTGTTTTAAACAAAACACACAGTTTATGACAGTTAGAGAGAATAAGAATAAGCTTTATGCTTTAATTAGAATAATATTAGACAAATATTCCCTTTTAGCATTTTTCACAGTTGCATGATAATGTCGCCAGCAACCCCTTAATATTTGAAAAGACAACTGCAGTCTGTCCCTTTTCCACCTGCGCTCAGCTTTACGGCACTCACGTCTGACAGCACGAGTTGTGTTGTTTAACCAGGGCTCAGATCTCTTTTAAGATGCCTGGTTTTTAATGGAGCCACAGTATCTAAAACAGTCTGGCAGGTGGAGTGAAACCATGAGCTAAGATCCTCTGTACTGTACACAGACTCAGGAATGATGGAGTTATGCCTAAAGTGGCCGAAAACTGAGCAGCAGTGGAGGGGTTAATGATGCGACAGCGCCGAGTAGCAGTTGCAAATTTTTTTTTTCTTCAATGAATTAAAGAGAACAGAGCAGCAGCAGATTTTACTGTATCACGGGAAAGAGCAACCTCAAATTAGGTAATAAAGTACAGGCAGGGGGCACGGTGGCGCAGCAGGTAGTGCAGCCGTCTCACAGCAAGAAGGTCCTGGGTTCGATTCCCGCTGGGGAACTAACACGCTGAAGTACGTGTTAGTTCCCCCATGACTTCAGTGCCCACACCCAGGGTGGGGTTGGCGAAAGGATCTTTCTGTGTGGAGTTTACATGTTCTCCCCGTGTTCCCCTGGGTAGCTAATGGGAGCTACCCTCACAAAAACATGCACACAGTCCTGGGCTATACATGCCCCTTCTGGCCAACTGGGGTGCCAGATGGGGTGGGGAGGATCCAGCCGGAATAACGTTATCCTTCCACGCGCTACGTCCGGAGAAACCCCACCCTGTCTGGTGAAAAGATGCGGCCTGCTCACTCCTCAGGTTAAGGAGGAGACCTGAGCTCAGTGCAGGGCCCTCCCGGGGTTGGCAGAGGATGGCAATGCCCAGGACTGTCACTTAGGTAGGAGCACGGGGTGGTAAAAATGGGAAAAAACCGGGATAAAAATATTTAAAAAATAAATAAAGTACCCACATCCTCAGAAAATACCGCAGAACAAATCTCTAGGTTAAGAACAGACAGACCGTATGATAAAACAATATTGAGTATGTGTCCATGCTCTTGTGTTGGTCCAGACATAGACTTCACAAGATTAAAAGACTCAATGAGATTTAAAAAGACATGCATATTAAAAGGTTCTGCATTGTGTCTAGATGACTGGACTCAAGCCATTCAATCATCCAAATTTGTCTCTTTCCCCAAAGATATCACAGAAAAAGAGGGAAAGTTTAGGTGGGACAGAGCCTTTTATATTCCAATGGAATGTACAAGAACACACACCCAAAAACTAAACTTCCACCTGAGAACAGTTTGGTGTTTATTAGGTTAAACAAAAATAATTTGGGGGAATTATAAATTCCTCAAATCAGACTTTGTTACATAAGGACACAGTCTTATTTAGGCATGATTTCACCCAGGAAATCAGAAAAGTAACTTAAAAAGTCCTTATTGTATTTAGGAGGCCAATATATAACAGTGCACAATATGGTGTGAGAGCGACCCAGCTCAAATAAGCACAGTTCAAAGCTGGCGAATGAAGTTGAAAGTGATAGCTGCTTGCATTTATAGTGACTGTTATAGATCGTGGCTATTCCTCCTCCTCAGCCAGATGTCCGAGGAGAGAAAGCGCTAGAGTCACCAACACACAGCCACATCTCAGTCACACAGAGAAAATCCAATCCTCAGGATGAGAAGAAATCCTTCAGGATGAAAGTCTTGTTCCCAACAATATAGGATTTACCAGGCCAATCTTGGTGGGGATCAGCAGGTCTGGGACATCAGCTGTCCGAGGACCCCGCCACAGAGGCCGCAGGATACGGTGATTCATCCCGTGCTAGCGGGGATGAGGAGAACAGGGGCCACGGGCTGGAACACCTCGTCCGTGCCGGTGACAGGTGACGGCCAGGGGACACACGGTTCCGAGAGCGCCGAGGGATAGAGAGGCCGGGCACAGCTCCAAAGTCGATTCAGGAAACTGAAGGAAAAGCCGCCAAACAAGCCTTCAGCCTCACCAGTAGACGCATGCGTTTACCCCGGCGGCCTGAGCGTTTATGCCGAGCAGGTGGAGCCGAAGTACAGCACAGTTAGGATCTCAGACAGGAGCGGGGAAACAGATCCACGTTCACCATAATCCAAAGAAGATCTTCGGCATAAAGTTTGAGATTCAGCAATGTTTGGCTATCCTACACCAGAAGATAGTTGGCATTCAAAGCAACAAATTATACTTACAGCAAAAATACAAACAGTACTGACAGAGAGTGTTGGTTACTTAAGATTTATTTTTTTTTTTTTTATATCTTTATCCCGATTTTTTCCCAATTTTATTACCCAGTGCTCCTACCCAAGTGACAGCCCTGGGCATTGCTCCCCTCTACCAACCCCGGGAGGGCCCCGCACTGAGCTCAGATCTCCTCCTTAACCTGAGGAGTGAGCAGGCCGCTTCTTTTCACCAGACAGGGTGGGGCTTCTCTGGCCGGACGTAGCGCATGGAAGGATCACGTTATTCCGGCCAGACCCCCCCCCCATCTGGTGCCCCGGCTGGCCAGAGGGGGCATGTATAGCCAAGAACTGCTACACGTCGTTTTTGTGAGGGTAGTTCACATTAGCTACCCAAGGGAACAGAGAGTTAAAGAGGTACTGTTTACTTTCTATTTTTTGATGCTTCACTAATTAAGAACCAAATCCAGATGACATACCTGTTGTGGAAAAACCCATTAAAAGCTCTTCAATGTGTTCTTTCCAACTCGGTGAATAACTGGACTGAAACTGAGTGTCTATGTTACTGTACCAAGAATAAGACTTGAAATGATCCAGATTTCAGTAGATTTAACAATTGCATGCAAAAGGGTCAGAACATACATCAGGCGTCTCGATGCAGAATGACAACATAACAAAGGAATCATACTGATTTTATAGGCACAAAGGATGATTCATTCTTACGATTCGAGTAGACAAAAACATCTTTAAGGTCAGTGTTAATCTTTTTTGAGCGGACTCCCAGTCTGTATATCTGGCTGTTATTTTGCTGCTCTCAGCAGCTTGGGTTTAATCAAGTAGCCAAGGCTGAATTTTCTATCACAATACCTAAATTGAGAAGGATGCACACATTTACTGGACTTATTCAAGGGTGTGCTTAAAACAAACATACAAAAAAAATACATTTTAAAAGATGTTGAGGCCTGCTCATTTATCAAATGGACAACCAGTGCTGATGTTTAATTTGTTGATTCTTTTTGTCGGACAAGAAACAAAAAGACAAACAAAAAGAATCAGCAAATTAAATTGTAAAGTCATGGACAAAATCAACTTTATTAAATCAGCGCTGATGTTTGTTTGTAAAAGTGGGTCATATGAATTAGGTTCACATGGAAAACATAATGAGCAATACATTTTCTTTCTGACAGTAAAAATGCACTAGGAGGCACATATCCATTTGCAGATGAAAGCGGTGTGAAAAGGCAACATGTAGCACAAACAAAAGGGAATTTCTGTGTTTGCAAGTCTTTGAACTCAAGTCAGCAAAAGAGAACATTTGTGGCATCATGAGCATCCAAATCCCCACCATGTTTGCCGCTAAGAAAATCACCAGCTTGTGTTTAAAGATTTCAGACTTGCAGAGATTAACATGAATAACTATATGAACTTTGTGGTGTGTCACTGTCTGTTGCTTAAACGAGTTTCAAGTTCACAGCATTAGTCTCACATTTAAAGTCTGTGACTAAAACAAAAACGTTTATTATGATGGAACATGTATCAACAGAGAGAAGGAAAATGTACAATTGTCTGATTTACATATATACTACGCAGCAGGTATGACTTCTATTCTGACAACCATTAGATACAATTCTAAACTGAGGGTTGAACTCTAATCAACACTGCAGCATAATGCCACACTATTAGCATTGCACTATTAGCAGGGGAGGTAAAATCCACCCAGTAGTAATTGCCATGCTCATTAACCCATGATAATACTATAAAACCACCACTCCCAACAAGGGCAAGGCCATTAATTCAGTCATTAAATCTAACTCATTAGTAGTGGTTAGACCAAAAAACTACTGTATGCCCGATGAAACACAGAAGAGTACCATAGTTCAAAGTTAATAAGAAAGAGACTAAGACAAGTGCATGTGTTTTAAGAAACATTTGAACTAAGAAAAATGTAAACTTGAATTCATTCATTAAAATTCTCATTTGTCATCTCTTAGTATTAATGTTTTTGAAATGTTGGATTGGATGCGACTCAAAAACAAGGAAAAGGGACTCGTTAAAGTTTGTTCTGAGTCTGTGCCCTGTGCTTATTGCAGCATCAAGGTTTTTGAGAAAATTATTAGATTTTGCAAGAAAATGTCAGTTATTTATAAAGAAGTATAAAGGAAACAGTTTTTTTCCAAACACACGCAAGCTGGACATGCTTTATGCCATCTGTGTCAGAGGACAAGAATCATAGTTGCATCAGTGAAGAAGTGTTTTTATCTGAAAACATATGTATAGTTCTGATTTGTTTCTCCATGCGTTAATTCAATGGCCTTTAAATTTAAGTTACTTCTATCCTATGGTTTCTTTTTTTCAGACAAAGTTCCAACTTCTTACCTTCCGTCTGACAGTTTCTGCGGTTCTCCCGCCTTCATCAGAGTGTCCAAACACTCTGGTCCAAACAGGACACACTGAAGAAGGCGGGAGAACCGCCGAAACTGTCAGACGGAAGGTAAGAAGTCGGAACTTTGTCTGAAAAAAAGAAACCATAGGATAACAATCTGAAGACATAATGAACACAATACAACTATTAAGTTACTTCTTTATAATTGTTATACAATATCTATATTTAATGTATAAAGTGTTTTTAGTCAGAATTGATCAAATATCAATCAAATACATCATCTCCATTTCCCCAACAGCATTATCAATGTCAAGGTGGAACATTGTCATTATTACTCTTATGTCTTATCTAGCAGATGGTTTAAAAAAATTGATTCCCTTTTACAACTAGACAGTTTTGAATCAAAAACAATATGCTTTCGTAAAGTAAAATGAAAAAAATATATTTTTCACAAATTTAAAGTAGTGAATATGTATTGCTAAATTTGGAATAATGTAGGTCTTACCTGTGATAAAAATACACTTGGTGATCTTCGATTAACACCATTGTTCTCTTGTTTTTTTCTTTTGTTTGTTTGTTTGTTAGTTAAATGACAGGCCTATAAAGCATACAAATTAAAATAAAAAACTTGTGCAGAGGAACATTCTTTTTTTATTTCCCTTTATAAATGTAACAATTAGCACTATAATGTGGTGTAAACTTCTTTGAAAACATGATTTAAAAGGTGCTTCATAGCTGTTGTTTTGAAGACAATTAAAGACTACTTAACTGTGTCATTGTGAAATCTTATTTTAAGTGAATTGTCTTGAAAATAATTTCAATTTTGGGAATTACTGAGAGAAGGTCATACTATGACACCGAAATATCATTGGTTTTCACAGCAGCCCCTCACCCAAATCTAATATCATGTTGGTGTGGCTTACTATATTTCTGAGTCTGCAACAGTAATGATCAATTTAACAAGTGGTGTAATCTTTGATCGTACAGTATGTGCATTGTAATGAATAATGTACCATTGCACAATTTGGGCAAAATAAGGTAATCCTTTGTTGCTTTATGGCCTATATCTGTACATTTTATTTATCCACCAGTCTCACAGAAGGCTTTAGCATTGTAGTGCTTGCTTGACATGTTTCAAATCTCGGACCGAAACTGTTGGCCCACATTTTAAATATGTAAATGTACCAGACTGATAGAGCCACAGGTGCAACTTATTTAGCTATTTGTATTGATACTGCATTGACATACTTGTCTTATCTTCAGAGAAGAAAATGAAAAATATGAAACGGGAACACTGAGATGAGTCAAACATTGCTATTATCAGTTGCCATGGTGAGTGGAACATACCTTTCTGTGCTTCCAAACCAGACATTAAAATGGAGGAAAATGTCTTTTGCTTTCGCCAACACTCAGTTTTCAGTCCTTTATACAAGCATGGCATTAGAATGTTTCAGCATTGCTGACATTGAGGATTTCCAGTTATCATCACATAGTGGTGGATATTTCTCAAGGCTGCCCAGCTCAGCGAGCTGTTTGTTAGCATGCTGGTTACTCATGTGATTGAGGTTCAGGCTCACAGACCCAGGAAGCAAGATGGCCAATGAAGTCTGTACCAATTATTGGAAAAAAAAAAAAAATACTTCACATGTACATATAGACTTGCTCTTAATGCAGTTAATGCAGTGGCTACATTAATTTCTGCATAAGACAATGATCATAAGGGATATGGATTAGAGGAAGAAGAAAACGTGGCCCTGAAGCGTAAATCATAACGACAAATTAGAAAAGCACAACGGCAGAAGCAAAGTCACATCGGCTTAATGTCGTGATTTTGCTTTTGTTGTTGTGTTGTTTAATTTGCCGTTGTGCTTTTTCACCAAACCGAAAAAGGTAGGCCCCCTTTTCACATAACTCATCGCTGATTAGATGAAAGAAGTGTCTATCATTTTAATCGGACAGATGCCACGTTGACGTTGTGCCATGTCGGAGGACAAACAAACAGTGCAATCCAGGTAAAGCTACTGTACGTGTTTCACAAAGTCATTATGACAAGCTATTTCAAACTTTTGATTAAGGATGATCAGGCTCAGAGTCAAAATAAGTGCAAAGTTATCAACTATATCGATCCTTACTCTATTTCCAATATGGAATATTTTGGAATGAGGATACAGTACATACTCCCCTCGGAAGAGCTGGAGGAAGTGTCTGGGGTGAAGGAAGTCTGGGCATCCCTGCTGAGGCTGCTGCCCCCGCGACCCGGGAACGGATAAGCGGAAGAAGATGAGTGATGAGTGAGTGATACAGTACATGGGGAGACATCAGCTTCTTCGATATGGTCAACTACCACATCTATTCTCCAGTTCCACTGTACATAGCTGAGAGCATGCAGGGGTATAAGGGCCTGGATGCTCACAACCAGGTAATGTCTGGCTGGGTCAGAGAATTCCAAGTTGCAAGATCAAGGATGTCTATGTCATAAGAGAAAGGGTAAGTGTTCCTATGTTTGTAATTGTTTAATAAAGGTTTGTGTATACATTTGAAAATGATCCCTGTTAACTGATGCTTAGCTAGCCTAGAATAAGACCACAATGTGAATGTAAAAACATTAATACATAGCATAATAGTAATGTATCCGAAAATGAACTAACTGTGTGTCTGTATATGTATGCATGTGTTTTAGAAAAAATATCGCTGTATATGTGTGAGCCTCTGCACTCAGCTAAATTTCATGTAATGATATATTTATTTTATGGTATTTCTCCTAGGTTCTTCATTTCTCAGTTGAAAGTGACAAGTGAAATTATTAATTCATGTGCATATAGAGAATTTTAGAGTTCAATCAAAGGGTACAACAGTGTTGACGAGGTTTGTTAAGTCACAGCAGAGATGTACAATTTTGTCTTATTTAAAAGTTTTATCAATATCACTGGTCAGTAAATAATCTGTGGGAGAGGGCCACCAAGGATTTTGTGATGATGACGTGCACATTAGGGCTGCAACGATTCGTCGACGTTGTCGACAAAAATCGATAATCAAAATTGTCGACAATGAATTCCATTATCGACAATTGTCGCCAGACGTGTTTTTCAAATGGAGTGAGGTGTCTCACTTCAATACAATCTCTGCCGAGAGTCGCGCATGCACGATAGCGTCTCAGCCAGCCCCCGGGTCTGGCAGTCAGAAGGCGCGCCGATTTTTTCCAGTGGCCAACCGCGGTACTGCAACCAAAAATCCCATGCGGCCCAGAAAGCTTTTTTCCCATAGACCGCAATAGTAAAAGAGAAGCCTCTAAAACGGTTCACAGGACACCTCCAGCTGTAATCCCCGGCAATTACTAATCTTTGTATTCTATATTTTTAAGTCATGGACTTTATATCCGTCAAAAATGTTTTATAACGGCCAGAAAAGTAAAAGAAAAGTCTCTTTCTGGGCGTGACGTCACGGCTGACGTCACAGCCGTGTCCGTGCATTCCACGGATGTTTTATATTAATATATATTATATAATTATATTATATTAATACATTAATAATATATGTAATGCTATACATGTAATAATATACATTAATTAAGATATTATATTAATACATATTATATTAATACTCGCGTCATTGCCCCGGGGCATGATGGGAGGCCCCAGAGCATCATGGGAGGTGACTCAACTGCGCATGCTCTATGGGCCGCTGTATGCGGAAGTAAACCCGGAAGTCAGAGATTTTTTCGGCTTATGCGCTGGCTGAGCAGAATGCATTGAAATGAATGGGCGGCCATTTTTAGTCTCCAATCCAGTTTCTATAATACATCCATGGTCTCAGCGCAGCTGCGGGTAATAAAACTTCAAAAGTTTGGGAGCATTTTAGCCTGGATACCCCGAATAAAAAGATTACTTGCAAGGTTTGCAAAGCCGACCTTGCTTGTCACAGAGCACGCCGGTAATCCATTTGAAGAGAAAGCACGTTGGAGTGTTGAACGAAACGGACTCGCCTTGGTAAGATATTAAGGGTATTTTGGCTTTAAAAGAGAGCTTTAACGTTATGCCTGACTGTGCCTGACAAAAGTATTTTAAATTAAATTACAGTAAGTCAGATATCTGGAGAAACTGCGTTTAGTGTCTGTGGGCGCATCTTGGATGAGAGACGCGGGATTTGGGACGCAGTCGGTCGGCAGCATTCTCTCCCTCCACAGCAATGTAATGGCCAAGCGATTCATTTATTAAATTAATTTGTTTAATTCTTTAACTTTGCTTATTTTATGTCATTTATCAGTATTATTTGAGCCACTCACAGCCTACTCGTTTATATAACCTCAATCATATTGATGCAGCGTGAAAAGCGAAAAAAGGCTTGTGCGAACATGACAATGATGAATTTGCATCTAACTTTCAGTCAGGTGCCTATGAACTTTCAATTATCCATCAAGCTCCACAATGGTCATGTTAACATTAAATCAGATAGATTTGTCTGGACATTTCTCTTGCGGGACGGGAGAAGACACTAAAACCATGCATCCCTATTATTGTGCGCCGTGCGGGCATGAATTCTCAGAGTTTTGCGGGAGTTGCGGGAGTGTAACACACACGTTGCAGGCGGTAATGGTCAGAAATTCAGCGGGAGCAGGATGAAGAAAACAGTCCCGCTATAGCAGGGCTCTAGTGCCCATCTTTCTTGTGTTTATTATCATTTGCCACATAATTAAAGCAACCTCATACTAAATTTTAAAAAAAATTACTAATTATCCGATTAGACGAATAATCGTTTCAATAGTCGGTGACTAGTCGACTATTAAAATAGTCGTTGGTTTCAGCCCTAGTGCACATCCTTCCATATGGATGGGCACATTTGCTATTTTTCTCGTGTCTATGACCTCTGACATGGAAAGTTGCTTCCTGCCTTTCATGGAAGCAGGAATCCTAACTTCTGCAAACATATGTCCAATGTTATCAACAACATAGCTAGAGGATACAGAGGTGATGGGCAACCTGGAGAAATAAAAAGGTAATTTGATAAATGTATTTAAATGGATCCATTGATCATGCCATCATACACCTTTTGCCTTATCTCTTTTTGTGATCATCCCACTTGTTATAAAAGAAAGCTAACAACACCTTCTATTGTATCTCAGATGTTTTTAAAACACAAGCCTAGGTGTTAAGAAACATATATGCAGGCAGAACAATGGCGTTTACACATCAGTGCTGGGCAGGCTTAAGATAATTATTTCTATGTAGTGTCGGCTAACTTGGCTACAGGACCATTACAGTTTTTTTTACCAATAGCCAACGCACTAAAATGACATGTATAGCACAATTATTTAAACTGACACACAGAGAGCAAAAGCTATTCCCAAGTCTCCAAAACTCTAAATACATTTTCTGCTTCACAGACATTTTGCAATTCAAAATGGCATTTATTAAATGCACTGAACACAGTTCTCTGAATAAGAGATGTTTGCAATTTCAAAAAACATTGCCAAACTGTCAAAATGACACTACATGAGCTGATTGGCCAATAAGATGTGCCACCTGGCCAAACACCTCAGTGGCAAATTGTGACAACTTCGATCAGGAAGTAAGTACTATAAAAAGACCACAGGTGAGAACCTCTCTTTTTTCCAACAACAATGGAAGACGTCGCAGAGAGAGGAAGAGGAAGACAGAGGTTGAGGATGAGGATGAGAGGGGGAGGAACAGTGAGAGGTAGGGTTAGAGCTGGTAGAGGAGTTCATGGCCAGCAACTTTCAAATTAAAATTAAAATTAAATCAGATAAACCTTAGTTGATCAGGTCATTAACCATGGGCTGACAATGCAAGAGTCTGGACAGAGAGTGCAGCCCAACTTGAGTTGTTTTGATGTCGCCTCTGTTATCCAGCCATTTAAACTGGAGTACAGGTATGTACAGGTATGTGAATTTATTTCACACTGTGTAGTACACCCCATGTCAAATTGTATCAGTTGGGTGATACCTGTTTACTTCATGAATGGCTGATGTCATACACTAACTGTACAAGTTTCCGGTACAATTTACTCAACTGTTGGGGAAATATCTTTAGGCTGCATTGTCCTAGCCCTATATGTTTGTTTTTTTAGTTTTTCTAAAGGACTGAGACACGCAACCATGGTGGAGAAAGGGGCAAAATGTTCACCGGCGTACAGGAAGTTGCCATTTTAAATGTGGTTTGGAAAATAATGAAATCAGATTACGAGAAATTCAAAGCTACATCATCCCAGACAACACCATATTCAAGAAGTCAGTCTGTCCAGTGTATTTCTAAGTTGTCCGTTAGATGGTTTCCACTTTGACTTTAGTATTTTTCTGTTTTGTATTGACTACTGATTTCTTTATTAAATAGATTTGTGTTTGGTCACTTGTTTCCCTTTTTTGGCTTTATAAATTGATAATCCTAATGTGAATCACATTTTGAGGTTGGTTAGAATTAAATTTAGGTGACTATGTATAAGGAAATATCAGTCCCCAAAAAAAGTGGATAATGTTGTGGAGGCAGTGTATGCAAAGTTTAAAAAATGTCCAATGACTATCTTCCTTTCTCATTTCCTCTTCTAAAAATGTAGATTAATTGTCTGTGTGGTTGCAAGATTACTTTGCCCTTACACGTGTTGCAAAGAGATGACGTATATATTCAGTGGGATGACATTCAGGACATGCTGCTGCACAATGATGACACTCACCTGCAATGTGTTGCTACATGATAGTAACACCTGCTTCACATTCTTCATGTCAATGGATTTAAAGAGGGGAGACAGTGTAGGATGGTGTCAGATTACTGACTGCCATAGAAAAGAACATAGGATCAAAACCCAACCAACATAAGATTTTTTAGAATTGCTTCACCTATATCCTTTACCCCATTTCACAATTCCTCCCTTCTCCACGTGAAGAAAGTCAGGGTTTGGAGATTAAAAAAAGAGTAAGACATTTGAATAAGACTGGAGTAAGACTTATGTTCTGGATAGATGTTTAAAATACCAGGTCAGGGTCAGTAAATAAACACATGGATCCCAGTGTCCAAAAATAGGATTAATAGCTAGACGGACAGATGGATGAAAAGTGACCGTTCTTATCAAGAGAGACATAAGACAATTAAAAACGCACACCAATAAACAATTTTTCAAGAGCTACCCAAAATATCTGCCTTGTCAGAGATAGTTTAAAATACAGCTACTTAGCTGGAGAGTATCTCTTTTGTAATTTTTTTTTTTTTATAAGGAACGACGTAATAAAATTTATTTATTTATTGTGGATTTGTTTTCCCTCAAAATGAGAAAAGCAAAAAATCCTTCCTGATGACAGATGTAATAGTATTTTTGTACAAATACATTCATCCATCCAGATGGTTTAGAATGCTGCAACACGCCTTTTAACCAGCACATGCAAGCCCCCATTTTAGCGTCACTCAACTGGCTGCCCATACATTTCAGGATTCATTTTAAAATGATTTTATTTGCTTTTAAATCCCTGAATGGTCTTTCTCTGCCATACCACTGGGATTCTACACCCATATACACCTACTCGGTCTTTCAGGTCAGCTTGTCAGCTGCTCCTGAGAGACCTTAAAACTAAGCAGAAGCTCAGAGGGGACTGCGCCTTCGCTGTTGCAGCTCCAAAGTCCTGAAACAACCTTCCTCAGCACATCAGACAGGCCTCTTCTCTGTTTTTTTTTGTTTTGTTTTCTTTGCCTCTTCTCTGTCTGTTTTTAAATCCCTTGTCAAAACCCACCTCTTCTCCTTGCAAGACAGTGGACTTTACTTTTATTCTTTATTTTACCTTTTTATCTTTTATCCAATTGTATTGCGTTGATTGTATGAATGTTAGTTTTACCCATGTTTTATGTCTTTTAACTTATTTATTTAACATTTTATGTCTTTTTGAGCTGTTCTGTCTTTTATCTATGATGTTTTTATTTATTCTTCTGTACAGAACTTTGGTCAGCTGTGGTTGTTTTAAAAATGCTGAACAAATAAAATTGGATTGGATCCGTAGCCCAATGATGAGGCCAAAAGTACACTACCAGTCAACAGTTTGAACACACTTTTGCCATCCAATTGGGTGATAAAATGTGCCCAAACTTTGACTGGTAATTTATGTAATTACAAAATGTATTCAAACCAGCACACTAAACAAATGTGTAAAAAAAAAAAAAAAAAAAAAAAGGTTGGTTTGACTAAGGATATGTTTCTGTTCCCACTCTCTAGATTTAAAGATAAATATTTACACTGAATTTTTTATTGAAGTATTTATATTGAGTTTTGAACGTTTGTGTATTAGAATATTCGCTTATATTGAAAACTAATAAATGTTGCCATCCTGATTTACTTCAGCAAGCTTGAAGTGATGCTGCACTATATTGTGTCTTCTCAAGATCCACAGAGAAGCACATGTGTTTGCATGCATCTGTGTGTGTGGGTGAGACAATGTCAGATATCCAGAGAGGACTGTTTTGTAACCGTTTTGTCTAGGATTGTCTCACACCAGCAGCTTCGACAACATTTGCAACTTACTGAATTTATGTTACATGAATTTCAAAGAATGAGCAGTGAGTGCATCTGCGAGGCAACATTTTACAACTCTAAATAAATGACAAACTGTGCATTGGGATGTTTGTGGTAGCAATGTATCAGTTCATATGAACTGATACAGATCTAACAGATTATGTTTGAGGTTATGCAGATATGTTTAAATGTAGAGTACAAGTTCTGCATTAATTTGCCATGAATTGTTGTCCGATCTTCATCTAAGTCACAGTAATAGACGAACACAAATGGGTTTGAGCTAATGACATGTAAGCAATAAAACGTCCACAGTGCTAGAATGAAAAAGTAAGTAAAAAAATCATGATTTGGGCTTGTTTTACTGCTTAAGGGCATGCACCCCATACCATCATCTAAGGGAAAATGAACGTCCAAGTTTACAAAAATATCCTACAGGAAAATCTTATTGCAGCTGTCCCCCTCCTAAAATGAAGTAGAGGTTGTGTGATGCATCATGACAGTGACCTTGAGCATTAAAGTAAATCTACTGCCGAATGGCTTTAGAGTCAGAAAATTCAGATTTTAGAATGGCCCAGTTAGGGCCCAGACGTTAACCATAAAGAGATGTTGTGACCACAAGAAAGGCATTCACCGCAAATATACTAAAAACCTGAGCTGAAGGTGTTCTGGAAAGAGGAATAGTCGAAATATATGCAGTCTGATCCAGAGCAATCAAAAGTGCCTGCCTGAGGTTAGTGCTACACAATTAATAGAATTTTAATCGCGATCATGGTTTTGGTTTCCCATGATCAAAATTACATGATCATGCGATTATGAAAAAAAAAATGGACGCCGTCTGCAAAGCAAATCAGATGCTAACGTGAGACCACTGTCTCAATAATTCTGTGTGTATGTGATTTGTTGAACTCTATCATGTCAAACACATCTGCATTGTGGCAGGATTTCATAAGAATAGACATTGGAAAAAAAGTTGAAAGCAAACTTTGTAAGCAGCAGTTGGGATATCACATCAAACATGGCGTATCACCTGGAAACAGTTAGCCAACTTGCCCCGTCTGTTTCGACAATATGAACATACCGTATTTTCGTAACCATAAGGCGCACATAAAATTCTTTTTTCTTTTTAAAAATGTGCTGCGCGCCCAATGAAATGGTGTGCCGTATCTATTACCTGTATTACGGTAATGTAAGGCGGACGGCCACCATGAGAACGGTAAAGGGAGAAGGGGGCGTGTGAAGCACCCGTGAGTTGCGGACGTGATAGAGACCATCCACAGACTTTAAAGGGGGAATGCCGGTGAATCACACAGTGGAGTTAACGGGGACCCGCGCGGTGATAGATGGAACAAGCGCGGTGGATAGATGGGACCAGCGCAGTGGATAGACGGGACCAGCGCGGTGGAGATCCACACACAACGAGGTATGAAAAGTCGTAATTTATTATTGTGCTTGCCTGCCACGCTGATGGACAGAAACTGTATGGTGATTTTTAAAAGAAAAACTTTGCCTAAAGACGTTTCCAGCCGGAGTCATTATAAAGGCGAATGAAAAGGGCTGGCTGGATGAAGGGATGATGAAAGAGTGGCTGAGGCAGGTCTATGTGCGGCGACCCGGTGTTTTTTTCACACATCATGCGTGGGCTAACGTGTCTGCTGGGACTGTTGTTCGGGCTTTTGCAAAAGCCGGCATTTCCGAGGGGCCGCACGGCACGGAAAGTGACTCTGACAGCGAGGAAATTCGGACTGGCGCAGCTGAATTAGTGGAGCTCTTTAATGCAGAAACATAGGACGAGGACTTTGAAGGGTTTGATTAATGTAAAAAGTTTTGCTCCCGCTCCATTTTTAAATAAGCACACGTGTGTGCTTGTGTGTGTGTTCTGCAGCGGGTGTGTGTGTTTTGCGGCGCGCGTGTGTTTTGCGGCGTGCGTGTGGGCAGCTCCGTGTCTGTAGACTGCGCCTTTTGGGTCGGTGCGCCGTATGTGTGTTTTAAATCCAAAAATGACACACAAAAATGAGGGTGCGCCTTTTCACACGGTGCGCCGAATGGTCGTGAAAATACGGTATCAGAATTGACATATTTCAATGTTTTAGTCTAATAATAGTTTTTTAACTGAAGGCGCACCCGCCCGGCAACAACGGTGGCATCCCTCAGATGTTGAGCCTCTATATATATGGAGCCAAATCAAGGCCAAAAGTTTTGCTAATTTGAAAATAAAATTTGAACCTGAA
Organism: Cololabis saira; assembly: GCF_033807715.1. Classification (NCBI taxonomy): domain Eukaryota; kingdom Metazoa; phylum Chordata; class Actinopteri; order Beloniformes; family Belonidae; genus Cololabis; species Cololabis saira. Next base: position 24,463,904 of record NC_084588.1, on the reverse strand, counting down.
AATTCTTTTTTACAGTTTCAATTTAATTTTTTTCAGTATCAGATCTTTTTTTCAGTTTCAAATCTTTTTATTTCAGTTTCAAATCTTTTTTTCAGTTTCACGTCTTTTTTTTTTTCAGTTTCACTTCTTTTTTTTCAGTTTCAAATTTTTTTTTTAGGTTCAGACTTTTGGCCCGGATCTGGCGTGGGGGGCGTGGCATCAACTGAGAGGGGCGTGGCATCATGAGTGACAGCAGAACAGAGAAGGCGGGGGACGTTCCTCAGTCATGTTGCCTTCAGGAAAGGTAGGTTGCAGAAGTTATCAGTAGAAGTATGATTCAACACACTATATTCTCGTGATTGGCAGTGGAAAAAACGGATACTAGTAACACATTTCTGTTTAAAAAGCTGTTTTAGACCGTACTTGGTAGTATGTGGAAGTGGGAAATGTCAAACTTTAAAGTGTGGCTGTTGAACTGTACAGTCTGGCATAGTTTATTGCTTTTATACTGCGATTGGTGCCAAGTACGGTCTAAAACAGCTTTTTAAACAGAAATGTGTCACTAATATCAGTTTTTTCCACTGCCAATCACGTGAATATGGTGTATATACAGTGTTGAATCATACTTCTACTGATAACTTCTGCAACCTACGTTTCCTGAAGGCAACATGACTGAGGAACGTCCCCCGCCTTCTCTGTTCTGCTGTCACTCGTGATGCCACGTCCCTCTCAGTTGATGCCACGCCCCCCACGCCAGATCGGGGCCAAAAGTCTGAACCTGAAAAAAAAATTTTAAACTGAAAAAAAAAGAAGTGAAACTGAAAAAAAAAGATGTGAAACTGAAAAAAAAAGACGTGAAACTGAAAAAAAAAAGATTTGAAACTGAAAAAAAGATTTGAAACTGAAATAAAAAGATTTGAAACTGAAAAAAAGATCTGATACTGAAATAAAAAGATTTGAAACTGAAAAAAAGATCTGATACTGAAAAAAATAAAATTGAAACTGTAAAAAAGAATTTTCAGGTTCAAATTTTATTTTCAAATTAGCAAAACTTTTGGCCTTGATTTGGCTCCATATATATATATATATATATATATACATATATATACACACACATATACACAGTGCCCTCCGTAATTATTGGCACCCCTAGTTAAGATGTGTTCTTTAGTTTTTAATAAATTCAGTTTTCTTCTTAATAAAATAAATTCAATTTTTATTGCAGAAGCATACTATCACACTGAAAATTGTAGAAAAATGTAACCTTCAACTCAAGTGAATTATAAAGGGGGAAAAAAATCCCTGACTAAGAAATATATATTCTTCATAAAATCACCTGTTCTACAATTATTGGCACCCTTAACAATTCCTAAGAAATATATAAATTAAAGTATTCCTGTAACTTCCATGGTAGTTTACAAAGTTGACCAGTTTATGTAGGAACATAATTCTATTCAAATAGTAATTCAAAACTTCCTGTTTCCCTGGGGTATAAATATGACGTGACACAGAGGTCATTTCTCTTCAACATGGGAAAGACAAAGGAACACACCATTCAAGTGAGGCAGATGTGTGTTGACCTTCACAAGTCAAGCAATGGCTACAAGAAAATAGCCACTCGCCTACACCTGCCCATATCTACCATCAGAGGAATTATTAAGAAGTTTAAAACAACTGGAACAGTGGTAAACCAGCCTGGACGAGGACCCAAGTTTACTTTGCCACCACGCACAGTGAGGAGGATGGTAAGAGAAATAAAAAGTTCTCCAAAGCTCACTGTTAAAGAATTGCAACAAATGGTAGCATCTTAGGGTCACAAAGTCTCCGAAACAACCATCAGGCGCTATCTACATGCCAACAGGCTGTTAGGGAGGCATGCACGGAAAAAACCTTTTCTCACTCACAATCATAAACGCAAACGCCTGGAGTTTGCTAAGCAGCACTTGGACTTCAACTGGGACCGTGTGCTTTGGTCAGATGAGACAAAGATAGAGCTTTTTGGCAACAAACGCTCTAAGTGGGTCTGGCGTAACACAAAAGATGAGTATGCAGAAAAGCACCTCATGCCCACTGTGAAGTATGGGGGAGGATCCGGGATGCTGTGGGCCTGTTTCTCTTCCAAAGGGCCTGGGAACCTTGTTAGAGTGCATGGCATCATGAACGCTTTGAAATACCAGGACATTTTAAATCAAAATCTGGTGGCCTCTGCCCGAAAGCTGAAGATGGGTCGTCACTGGGTCTTTCAACAAGATAATGACCCTAAACATATGGCCAAATCTACACAGAAATGGCTCACCAGACACAGGATCAAGCTCCTCTCATGGCCCTCTCAGTCCCCAGAACTCAGCCCCATTGAAAACCTATGGGGTGAGCTGAAGAGGAGAGTTCAGAGGAGAGGACCCAGGTCACTAGATGATTTAGAGAGATTGTGCAAAGAGGAATGGTCGAAGATCCCTCTTTCTGTATTCTCCCATTTTGTGAAACAGTATAGGAGAAGATTAGATGCTGTTTTGTTGGCAAAAGGGGGTTGTACAAAGTATTAACATCAGGGGTGATAATAATTGTGGCACACATGATTTGATGTAAAACAATTATTGCTTAATGTGGGATTTTTTTTCCTACTGAATAAATGCACTTGAATTATATTGTTCCTATTAATTTTGACACCCTGTAGTGTGTAATTCATTTCAGTACAAAACATTAGATCAAAAAAACGATTTAATATAAACAAATCGATGACAACCCTCCTCCCAAACAAAATTTAAATGTTTGCCACAGTACAAGACGAAGTGCTTGTCCCTCGACGCAGATCATCACCTGTTGTCTGGAAATATTTCGGATTTAGGTTCAGCGATGTTAACCAGGAACACGTAATATGCAAAGAGCGCTCTAAAGGTGTTTCTGTGCCACAAGCCAACACAATTAACTTGTTCAACCACCTAAAAACAAATCACAAAGTCAGCTATGATGAATGCATGAAGGCAAACAAAAACCTTGCATCCATTGCAATCGTGATGTGTTCATCATCATCTTAAATGTCCCTTAAAACAAGCCTGTACAGCCGTCACCATATCCATCCTCCTCGCAAAGACATGTCAAGATCACTAAAGCAATCACATTCCATTTGGCCAGAGATATGTGCCCAGAATTAACAGAAGTATTAATAAAGCGTCCCGTTTATTTAATTTTGTGTTACATTTATTTTTATTTCAATTTCTAATATGAAGGCACTAAAATTAGGGTGAAGAATGTTTGTAAATTAGCAGTAATGCAGCACGCAGATGTGATATGTTTACATGATGTTGTCATAAAATAAAATGGACTAAATTCATTGAATAATTGTGATGAATAATCGTGATAAATAGTCGTGATCACAATGTTGATCAAAATAATTGTGATGATAATTTTGGCCATAACCGTGCAGCCCTCCCAGAGGTTCAACCAGTTTGAATGGTTCGGTCACTTCTTCCAGTACTGTGAATTTTTAATAGGTATCTTCAATAAAGCTACAGCAAATTAAACAGTTACAGTGTGTGTAGTCAGCTTAAATGTGTTGTGTTTGTCTATTATTTTGACAAGGTGAAGACAAATCAAGAAAAGCAGTGAATTGTGAAGGGGCTCGCATGTTTTCAATAGCAGTTTTCTATGGAGGCTGTGCATGTGTGTGTGCATGCGGTTTATGCTTTTGTTTCGGGCAGGGGTGGGGGCACAAAAAAAATATTTGCACCAGGGCCTACCACCATGACATTACGCTACTGTTTAAAGACCTGTGCAAAAAGCAATATTCGAGAGCAAAAAGCTTTGCCTTAGTATAGTCATCTGTAAAAGAAACTACACCCACTCTGAAATGTAAGGTTTCACACACCAGGACATAAATAAACACAATCTTGTAAGCATCATATACTATGAACATCAACACATGGCAAATTACACCATATCGTTATTTACTAAACAACGACTGAGCCAAAATGCCAAAGCAGTTAGGACATTTTTCACTGTCAAATTTTTTGGATAGAGATCTTCAGATATAATCTTGCATTTGCTAAAAAAAAAAAAGAAAGAAAATTCAGCTGTCGAGGTGTGAGTGAATCTTAATTGATAAGATCTTTTAAACTATGTCAGGCTGTTTGTCTTCAGAGCACAAACAGACTTGGAAGATTGAAAAGAGGATTTTCCTCAGAAAGCTATACATCTTAGCCTAGAAAAATCGAAGGACCACCAGCAGATATTAATTTGCTGTGCAGGTATATCTAGCTACCATCCGTTGGAGCACATTAATTATGCCTTGGCGAGCCTATCAAAATTAGTCTATGCCAATGTCTATGTCAAATGCTGCACCGAGCTCCAATAATACCATTGCTGTGGTTCTTCTGCAATCTGTGTTTATGTAGATGTTGTTATGGTTTTGAAAGTTTCCTGTTTTATTTTGAAGCCCGTGTCTTTGTGTCAGTTCTGGTTTGACCTCCCTGTCTCCCATCTGCCCTGATCGTCTGCACCCGTGTCTCATTAACCTTTCTGTGTATCTGGGCTGCGTCCGAAATCCCATACTTCCACCCTAATGAGTAGCAAAAACAGTAAGAATGTATTAGTGTGGATTGATGGACACTAGCTAAGCAGAAACTTCCCAAATTTGCAATGCAGCTGTGTTTTAGTTGCTAAGTGCTGCGCAGATACGTATATGTCATAAGTATAATATTAAGTATAATAACATTATTATATAATATTAATATTATAATATTCGTATATAATAATATTATATAATGTCATCTTGTTTCGGCCAGAATAAACGGGAAAGAGCGGAGCGCTGCTGCTACTGCTGCTATGACAGGAGTTGTTACCATGGTAACAACTCCCCCTCCCAACGGCAGGAAGTGACGTGTGCGCTCTTAGTAGTACGTCCGAATTAATGCATACTACTGATATTTACTCAAAAGTGTGCCGAACTTAAGTATACTTTTTGAGTATATACTGTTTAGTATGGCATTTCGGACGCACCGCTGGTCTTGTTTTTCCCTTGTTCCCTGCTGGTCTGTACTGTTCGTTCTTCCGTGTCTTTAAAGAGCATATTGCAGGTTAGGGTTTTTTCAAAGATTATACCTGACCTTATGTGAAAATGACTATGTGAGAAGTTAATGTAGGATTTAATATGTTTTACAAGACATAAGGGCACGAAATCCGAGGAAAAAGTGGCTGATTTTAGCAAAGCTCCTACAAACGCTTTTTTTTTTCGAACACCGCGTCTGCTCTGATTCTGACGTCTAAACGTGCGACCTTTGTTTACAACAGAACTACAGATGATCCACCATCTGTTCTCCAAGCTATTTATTAAATAAATGGTCTCTGCTCTTGACGGTCGTTTACTGCATTACACCGACGCAGAGCCTACGCCGTAGGGTACGCGGCGACGCGCAGCCCTATGCTGTACCCTACGCCGTAGGGCTGCGTCGATTTAACGCAGCAGCTCCGTGGTGGGACACGGGGGTACTCATGCTCGGGAGACGCCGCTCCTGGGGGAAGCTGCGCTGCGGAGGCCGGCCCGAAGGCTGGCCCAAAGGCCGGAAGAAGGGATGATCTACAGGTTTGGAATGCTTATGAATGTGGTCGAAAACGCATATCTTCGGTTATGTGTGGAAGGTTATGTGTGGAAGGTTTTTTACGATGTAATGTGGATACAAATTATTTTATAAACGAAGGGGGGGAAATATTCGGTTTAAAAAATACCCGGCTATTTTGGATGCATTTAATCAGAAAAAAGAGAAGATAATAAGCTTGTTTTCTGTTTAGAAAGTACAAATGTAGACAGATTACAAGTACTCATCCATCTTTTAAGAGTTATTTTTCGGAGTTTCTTTCAGGAGCGCACGGGTGGGTGCTGCAGTGAATAAAGTAGGCCCTCCAGAAAAACGCGATTACGCGATCGCATAATTCATTGCATAATCAGCCAAATGGCGCAGATTACGCAGGGATAGATTTATTCCTAAAAGGGCGCATATTTCCCGCGATAATTGCATATGTCCGCGCTAAATATGCGATTATGCGGGGATTATGCGGGGCTCGCTTGATTTCACAATAGCTGCACATTTTCGCATAAAGTTTGGAAAAGGGGGAAGTGTTGTGAGTGACATGTCGGGACGCCCGGTCGCGACGTGCGGGACCCGCCCGGGGACCTCCGCACCCCTCGCAGAAGCCGCCACCTCCCAAACAGCAGCTCTCACCCACGGGGTGAGAGGTAAAGGGAGTGCCGTCTCCGCCGAGCCCCCCGCTTGCGCCGTGGGCGTGGCTGCCGGTGGACTCAGGATCCGCGCTGACCGCGCACCACTGCGCACGCTGCGCACGCTGCGCACGCTCCCATCCACTTGGGGACGCGTGGGGTGACGAAGCTCTGGCTCGTCCCCTCACCGCGCCGGTGCGTCCGGCAATCACCCGAGCACCGAGCCGCGGGCTGGAGGGGAGAGACCAGGTGAGGACCGGCCTCCGAGCCGCCTCCGCCCCTCTCCTCTCCACCTGCGCTCTCCTTTTTTTTTCGTCTACGACCTCAGATCAGACGAGACAGCCCGCTGAATTAAGCATGTTAGTAAGGGGAGGACAAGAAACTAACAAGGATTCCCTCAGTACAATCAGCATTCTTTTAATCTGTGTTCTTATGTTTTGAGTGTTGTATGTTTTTATCATGGACCTCGAGTCTGACTAATAGCCTAAACGATGATGATGATGAGTAGCGGCGAGCGAAGAGGGAAGAGCTCAGCGCCGAATCCGCAACTTCCTGCATATTTTGCAACTTTCCGCATATTCCACGACTTCCCGCATATTCCGCAACTTTCAGCATATTCCGCAATTTCACCGCATAAAAGCACATAAAAAACCTGCACATTTATTCGCATAATCAATGATTTTAGCCCGCAGAATCAAGGATTTTTGCCCGCGTTTTTCTGGAGGGTCTAATAAAGGCTGATTTATGGTTCCGCGTAAAATCGACGGCGTAGCCTACGGCGTAGGTTACGCGGCGCACGCCGCGTAACCTACGCCGTAGGGTCTGCGTTGGTGTAACCCGGACCCATAAATCAGCCTTTTAAAGCGAGTTTCAGCTGTCAATCAAAAGAACGTGGGGGCCCTAACGGGTTTGTAATTATAAGGCTGTGTCCCGTCATATTGGTGTGAATACACATTCATAACCTCTTCAGTGTCACAACTAACATTAAAATCCATTATTTTTCCTATTGTTGAAATTCACCGCACTCCCTGGTGCTACGTCACTTCCGGTTCAGCTTTTTCAGATGCGGAAGTAAAATACTCTCACAAAAACAACTCCGGAGATCACTGTAGTATATATTTATGCGTATTTCAATGAAAATTCAGTTCCTACATTATTTTTTACTACACATTGATTCACAGGGGTCTCCAACCTGCAATATGCTCTTTAAGCTCAGGTTTTTGTACTTTGTAACTTTCATGTTAGGGTCTTTTTGCAATCCTGCTCAGCAGCGCTTTTTTGTTAATAAATCATTGTTTTTTTGGAACTCCTGCCTCCTGGTCTCCTACATCTGGGTCCTACTCCAACCTCATTCCTAACAGATGTCATTGAAACCCTCGACAAAGGAAGTCTTAGTCCTGTAGTGAGCATGGAAAAGGCAGGTGGACAGTTTTTTCTTTCGAGAAAGAGATCCTGCACAAATTTCTAATAGATGTCTATTTTTGTTGTGTCATATTTCATCATGTTTATTGCATATTTAGATGCTTGCAAATGTGTTTTTCAAACATATACGTAATCATTTAATGATGTAATGTCTAATGCCCAAAAGTAAACTGTTGCATTTCTGAAACCATATAAATGAGAATAAAAAAAACTTTAGAAAACATCAGGTTTGTGCAGAGCGGTGATTAGTACTGTTGCCTCACAGCAAGGAGGTTCGATCCTAGTTGGTTGAAGTTTGCATGCTTTTCCTGGGTTGTGCGTGGGTTTTCTCTGCCTGCTCCAGCTTCCTCACACAGTGGAAAAAACCCACATGTGAGGTTTGATATGTCTGTGTAATGAGTGAGAGCGGGTATGGTTGTTTGTCTTGTTTTTCTCTGTTTGGCCTTATGGTGATCTAAACAGGAGTTACCCTGCCCCTCACCCACTGAAAGTTGATAAAGGCTCTAGAGATGTATAAATCCCTGCTGATCTGGTTTAATCACCCTGATCTTTTAGCAGTCTCTGGAGTCTTGATTCTCTAAATTCTAAGGAATCAAAACCTACACACAGACTATTGTTTTATTCACTGCTCTTTATCCTGTTACACTTCCAAGAGCAGATGAGCAGATGGGCATTGAAAACAGACTGGAGCTTTAAAGGTTAAATATTCTGTACATAAAAACACACAAACAAACACACACACAAAACGGGCAGCATGCTTTCAGCATCTGAAAGTCAAGTAAAGTTTATTCATAAAGTACTTTAAAGCGAAAGAAAAACAAAACAGGACACCGTAAAACATAAAACACATAAATACAATAAAATAATCATTGTGAGTTAAATGCTAGTAAATAAAAATGAGTTTTAAGATAAGATTTAAAAACAGTCATAGAAGGAGCCAGGGGTATGTGCAGTGGCAGTTCGTTCCAGAATTTGGGGCCAGTTACTGCAAAGGCCTGGTCACCCCTGTCCTTTAGCCTGGAGGGGGCAACTGTTAGGCGGAGTTGGTCAGCTGACCTAAGAGCCCGAGAAGGTCTATGGACATTTAAAAAACCTGAGATGTAAGAAGGTGCAAGACCGTGTAAAGATAAAAAAAATAAATAATAATAATTTTAAAATTGATCCTATAACGGGTCAAAGAAGAGCTGCAAGCACAGGTGTAATATGGTCCCGCCTTCGCGTTCTGGTTAGGAGGCAAGCTGCAGCATTTTTTAACCAGCTGCAGACGGGACAGGGAGGAACAGCTGTATGCAGTGCATTGCAGTAGAATAGGCGGGATGAAACAAAGGCTATAAGGTATAACTTTCTCAAAGTTTTTGAAAGATAAAAAGGGAAACCTTGGATAAAAGCCTCAGCTGGTACTGCATTAATTTGTTTCTCCATTTTAAAGTCAGAGTCTAAAATTACACCAAGATTTATGGCAGTATCTTTGACATGTGGTTCAAGGGGTCCTACTGTAGATCTACATATGAGTCACAGGCAGCACTGGGACGAAAAAAACTAGGACCTCCGTTTTTTTTCAATAAAATTTTAAAAGTTTAAAGCCATCCATGCTTTGATGTCCTCCAGACAGTCTAGTAAACTTTTAAAAGAGTGTTGTGTTTTAATGGCATGTAAATTTGCATGTCATCAGCATAGCTGTAAAAGGAGATGTTATATTTTCTAAGAATAGATCCCAGGAAGAAAATGTAGAGGGAAAAGAGTATAGGCCCCAGAATAGACCCTTGAGGAATGCCAAAAGGGAAAGGGGCAGAGGGGTATACCGATTCCTCCAGGCAGACAGAAAAACTTCTGTCTGTTAGGTAGGATCTAAACCATTTCAGAGCAGTACCTCTGATGCCGACAAAGTGTTCCAGACGGGAGATTAATATGTCGTGATCTACAGTGTTGAATGCAGCTGTAAGATCAAGGATGATCAGGATGGCAGAATCCCCAGATTTACTGATGGACAACAAATCATTAAAAACATTAAGAAGCGCTGATTCAGTGCTGTGGAGGGCTTTAAAACCAGGTACGTTCCAGGATACCATGTGTATCTTAAAAAGACTATTTGTTGCAGCGCAAGTTTCTCCAGAATCTTGGGTAAAAATGGAAGTTTCGAAATAGGTCTGTAGTTGGACAGTACTGACGTGTCTAAAATGGATTCTTTAATCAATGGCTGAACAACAGCGTGCTTAAACTTCTTAGGCACGACACCGGAGGCAAGGCTATCGTTCATAATTGCTAAAATGCTGGGACCTGTAGTCTCATTGTCTGTTTGATGAGAAGTGAAGGAACACTATCTACTGGGCCTGATTACATTTTCATTTGGCCCATGGATTTGCTTAAAGTGGACAGAGAGATTGGCTCAAAGTGACAGGGCAGGTGACAGTGATAGAGGGGTCAATAGAGGGAGGGGTTATCAGAGCTCTGATGCTGGTAATTTTGGAAGTAAAGTAGGCCTACTACTGGAATTTGTCACCACTAACTGAAGAAGTGTCCAACTCAACAGGCTGGTGGATATTGAGAGCAGTGTTAATAGTATTAAAAAGAACACAGGGTGTGTTACAACTGCGTGTAACAATATCAGAAAAATTGTGTTTTTTCAGATTTAACAGTTTTTTGATATCTGAGCCATGTTTCCTGTCAAAAGATACATGTAATTTATCTTTTTTCCACCTGCGTTCTGCCCTCCTACAATCTCGCCTGACTAAGCGGGAAGTGTCAGTTAGCCATGCCTCTTTTTTTGTTTTAGGGTGCAGTGTTTTATAAGGTGCAGCGCTGTCCAGGATGTTTTCGCAGGTTGAATAAAAAGCAGAGATGAGTCGCTCAGTATCAAACTGAACGGATGTTCGAGCCTCAGCTGCATTTTGAAATGCAGCAGAGAAATTTCAAATAACACAGGCATGTGATCAGAGAAAACAGCATCATGAACCTTTAGGTTTTGTACAGGTAGCCCACAGGGTAGCACTAAATCTAACATGTGCACCTGTATTTGAGTGCAGCCAAACACATGTTGAACAAGATTAAGAGTCTATGAGGTTAATAAAATCCTTTGAAAGAGGTTTGGAGGGGCAGCAAACATGAATGTTGAAATCTCCAACCATTAAAACGCAATGATATTTAGCCATGATCCCTGACAAAGCTATTTTTAAATGGCAATTTATTTAAGTCAGCCATAAACTGAAGAAATTCGGGATTTCTCGCAGGAAATCTCCAGGTGCTTCAACAGATTCAAATTCCTATTTGTGGCCGTGGATAGGACTCTCAGACAGAGTTTATTTTTCACTGAAATGTTTTTGTCATTGTGATGCTCGACAAAACTGAAATACAGTAATCCCTCTCTATAACGCGGTTCACCTTTCGCGGTCTCGCTGCTTGATGGATTTGCATTGTGCATCGTGTTCTGCATTCTGATTGGCTAAATAGTCTCCCCGTTGCTTCACTTCCTGTGTCAATATTGTTGGTTGCTTAGCAACAAGGCTGAGAATTGATGAATCGTTCCTTATAGTTCTCAAATATAATCGATGGTGGCATGTCGGTTTATAATCTTTTTGCCCAGAAGAAAAAAGAGCGACAACAACTACCCATAACTATGTTCTTCTCTCGAAAAAACACACCTGCACCACATCCTTTAGAAGAAAAAGACATTACAGAGCGGAGTCAGGATGCAGCGCCACAGTCAGAAGAGCAGTGAAATACATGCAAGGCGATGCTGATCTCCGCAATTTGAAGCCTTGTATAATAATTGTAAAAAAAAAAAAAAAGGTTGCTACTTCGCGGATTTCACTATCATGGGTTCTTTTTGGAATGTAACCCCCGTGAAAAACGAGGGATTACTGTATGACAATATCTCCACGTTGCGAAACTCGCCTTGCTCTTGGCTCGCTATAACCGGTCATGTTTTTGAATGCACACACGCCCACTACATTTCCTCTGGTCTCTGTGTGTGGTGAAAAAAAGCTTCACTGTAGCTGGCCAGAAATAACGGAGTAACGCACCGTTTGGTAACGGTAATTGAGTTACTGAATTTAAAAACTAATGCGTTAGAGTATTAGTTACTGCCAAAACGAACGGCATTACTGTAACGCGTTACTAAATAACGCATTAGTCCCAAAACTGATTACAGCACATACGTAAGACTGGTTTCGGGCAATCCATTTTGAACAAATTCAGTTCAAAGCTGGAGTATTGGGCCTTCAACAACTGCTTGCACTTAAAACAGTTTTTAAAAACAGACGCCAAGCCCCCACCGCTTCCAGTTGTCCTCGGGGGGTTTAAATTAACGACGGGTTTTGTGCAATATGTATACTCCATTTTGGTTCCTGTGCAATATAATTTATCTCCTCGCACTAAGCACTTTAAAATATAAACACTTTAACATATATCCACTATAACTGTACTCTACTGTTTAGACTCGTTTACACACTGGTCGTTGGTCTCCTGTTTTTATACTTTGTACTGAGTTTCGTGTTGTGTTGTGGTATTATGTGTTTCTGTCTTTGTTTTTTCTGATTCGTTTATGTTCATGTTACCATCAACCTGCCAGGGGACTACAGATGGAAATTAGCCTGAGGCTATAATCTGGCATATTTACATGTAAATGTTCATTAATATGCACTGTCCCATTTAAAATAAAAAAAAAAAAAAAAAAAAAAATAAGCGCAATCAGGCGGTAAAAGTTCTGAAAAAGGGCTCAACTCACCAACACGTAGCCAGGTTTCAGTAAGGCACAACAGATCCAGGTTGTGCGTTTTGAAGAAGTCATTCAGCATAAATATCTTATTCCCAAGCAAACAAGGATTCACAAGTGCAATCCTGATAGAAGCTGGCTCACTCTCCTTCCGGGGTGTCTGGCCTACTGGCCGAAGATTTTGCACGTTTACCCCACCTCTGCGGAGACGCGGCAAGCAAGCGTGTTGGGTGTGGACATCCTCCGGAGGAACGCTGATGAGCCTCAGCCAGGTGGAAACACGTTCAAGGGAGCGCCAGGTCACAAGATGGCTGCTGCAGTCAGTTGGAAAAGCTGATACCAGAATTTAATATGTTAATCCTGGAGTCAGCAACAGAAGGAGAAAATTATGTCCATCATGACACAGGGATGCTGAGGAGTTACTGTCGATCATAGATCCAAAGACTTTTAACTTCTGGCACATTTACATGATGAACTCATGTCAATCAATGTGCGTTGTCCCTTTTAAATAAATAAATAAATAAATAAATAAATAAATAAATAAATAAATAAATAAATAAATAAATAAACTTTGCTGGTAACAAGTGTCAAAACCAGGACAAACACAGACAGAGACAATGGGCTGACAGCAGCTGACGGCAGGGCAAACACACTGGCGCCATCACAGAAGCTGCGTCACATCACAGCAGTGTTGAAAGGTCTTTACTTTAGATATACATTAGATATTTGGTCTTTTTTTGTAGTTAGACTCAATGGACTTCTGTTTCACTGGAAGGATTTACGTGTTTGTTAATACGAGTCGAGGATTCAGGAAACTCTTAGTCTGACTTGTGACTAATCCAAAAGGACATAAATCCATTAAAGGAGCTTGATTTAACATTAGTAATGGGCGCCCACACCTTGTGACCATGAATAGGGTGAAGTGGGTGTAAAAAAATGCATGGATGGAATATTGGGTCAAACGGGAGACCAAGAGCAGCCATGTGCGTAAGTTCATTGCTACACCCTCCAGCAGCCTGAAATGGACATTTTCACCAATTAAAGTGGGAAATTCACCATTCCTGGCTGTTTCAGAAAGTATTCTGTAAATAATATACATGTCCATGTGTGTTCAAACTAGAATGTGATGCACCACACAACACAAACCACATTTTCACAAACTATCCTGTGAATTTGTTGTTTTATACTATGGTGGATGCCCTTAAAACATTCTTCGTTAGAGATTTATCTTGGAGTAATGAGATGTGCTCTTGAGTATATGAGGCAAAGAAACAGCCGACAAGCCACTGAAGCATTTAAAAGTAGTAAGTACAGGAAGGGGGCATAACCAAACAACAAAATGCATCATTTGCTCCTCACATGAAATATAAAAAACACATCACTTTTTTGCAAAGGATATGGTTTTGCACTTTGAAGGATGCTGAAATTTGAACTGCTCATGCCCTAAAGGGTGTTTTATATAACAACTTGTGTTAAGGCAGGATTGAATATTAGTTGGCAAGTGATAACAAAAGTAAATCAAACTTCACAGCTTAGGTCACGACAGTAATTTGATAAATAATCAGAAATAAGGATGGAATTAGGAGTGTTTACAAAGATTGTAAAAATTTTAATTTCTGTATTTGAAGCCAATATAAATTACTTTTCATTTCACAACAAAATCAGTGAAAATATGAGATCTTATTGTCTCTAGTTCTTCATTCTCTCCTACTCTCCCATTTTAATTATGCTTGAGCTCCAGCTTTTTCTGTGACTGAAAAGCCGGAATAGGTCTGCAGCCTTGACTTATTCCTCTCTTGGTTCAGCCAGCTCTGCCCTCCTGCCCAGAAAATGCCATGTTTACAGATGGTGTACACTCCAAAGTCAGTGCACGTTCAATGAGTCATTCCTGATAAATTACATGAAAAGGAAGAAGAAGACAGATGTGAAGAAACAGACAGATGAAGTGTGCGTCAGCTGAAAGATAAGCGAAAGAATGAAAAGGATTGAATGTGGTAAGCTGAGTCACTGAAAGACAAAAAAATAATATTTCTGCTCTCTCTGCCAGATATTTTCATGCAAGGATTTTTCCATCCAGGGTTTCACAAAATGTCAGAAATGTCATTTCTTTTTTTTTTCATCAATTACAATCAATAAGTCCTATTAAAGTTCTCAAAGAATGACATATCCTTCTCTTTTTCCCCATTTTCCTGTGTCAGGATTTTAAAGATATGTTACAGTACATGCATCTTACTGAAAGCAGGCCTTCATGTCATTTGAGATTAAAACAAAACAAAAAAAAACTAGAGGAATGATGTAGCAATCATTTTATATACTGTAACGGTACACGCATTCATACTGAACCGTTTCGATACAGGGTCATTGGTACGGTGCAGACATGTATGGAGCTAGAACAGTCTCATAATTCACAAATGCACGGGACAAGTTTTACAAATGCACAGACCGATTTGCAAATACACACACCGTTTCACACGTGCACAGAACAATTCAAACGTGCGTAGGACAAGATATACAAATGTATTTTTGATGCACACACAAATATAACCTGATTTACAAAATGTTTTTTTGTCTGTGAGCTGCGCTGGATTTGTGTGTGAGTTTTGAGACTCTCCTGACGTGATTAGATCCACAAATACGTTTTTTTTAACACGGAAGGATCTGCAACCAATCAGATGTCTTCATTTGTTCCAGCCAATCATAAGAGCGCACCCACGTGGGGGACGCAGAGCAGTGGATAAAACACGACTTACTCTAAACCAATCAGATTAAAGGGGCGGATACACCTGCTGTTTCAACTGCGTTAGCGCTGTTCACTTAGAAAAGTGATTAATATTTCGAGTTGGTGGAGTAAAGATAAATAAACAGCAACAGGAGATAAAAGATAATTTAACAGGATGGAGAGGAGATCACTGTTCTGAATTTTCTTGTCATCTCGGTAAATAAAACTGATCGATCTGATGGTTTGTGGGGCCGTTCAACCAGAGCCGTCAGGGGACTGCACTCCAAGTCCTGCCGATGCAGCAACTGATGATGAGAAACAGCGGAGATTTTTATATATTTGCTCCGTTTGGTTTCACGACGTATTACATGGGATTGTCCCGCTGATTCAGAACCAGACAGACGCAGCAGAGAGCTGCTGTGCTGCCTGACGGGGACGATTTGCAGCGGCCAGGTGGAGCAGCACGCGCATGTCAGGAGATTAATTTACCGAAATATCTGGAGTAAAGTCGGTATCAGTCGACTGATAACCGAAGAACCTCTGTATCCAGCTCAGATGTTTGATGATCTGTGGACTAAACCCCGAACAGCATCATCACGGCTGCATCTTCCCATGAGCATGACTCTGCACCGGGAATGGAATGTGTTGATCTGCCACCGCTGTTTTGACACATGTTTGTCTCTGGTGGTGGCGATGTCACATCATAAATGTGAGGATAACCGCTGCTTGTTTCTGACCTCCACGTCTGGTCACTGTGGTCAGCTGGTGTCTGACCGGGACCAGCGCCGCTAGCGGCCAGAGCCAGAACACGACCTGCAGCAATATTCACCCCGTCATTTGAAGCGTCAACAGGCTCGTTCTCCTGAAAGACACCTGTAGTTCAAATACAGAAATATCTCCGCTGTTTCTCATCATCAGTTGCTGCATCGGCAGGACTAGAGCTCTCCTGACGGCTCTGGTTGAACAGCCCGACAAACCATCTCCGATCGTGCTGTTTTCTTTAGATCACAAGAAAATCAGAACAGTGATCTCCTCTCCATCCTGTTTATTTATCTTTTATCTCCTGTTGCTGTTTATTTATCTTTACTCCACCAACTCGAAATATTAATCACTTTTCTAAGTGAACAGCGCTAACGCAGTTGAAACAGCAGGTGTATCCGCCCCTTTAATCTGATTGGTTTAGAGTAAATCGTGTTTTATCCACTGCTCTGCGTCCCCCACGTGGGTGTGCTCTTATGATTGGATGAAACAAATGAAGACATCTGATTGGTTGCAGATCCTTCCGTGTTAAAAAAAAACGTATTTGTGAATCTAGTCACGTCAGGAGAGTCTCAAAACTCACACACAAATCCAGCGCAGCTCACAGACAAAAAAACATTTGTAAATCAGGTTATATTTGTGTGTGCATCAAAAATACATTTGTATATCTTGTCCTACGCACGTGTGAATTGTTCTGTGCACGTGTGAAACGGTGTGTGTATTTGCAAATCGGTCTGTGCATTTGTAAAACTTGTCCTGTGCATTTGTGAATTATGAGACTGTTCTAGCTCCATAGACATGTACCGATCCAAATAGGGTACAACATTTAACTGTAGCTAATTAACAGGATGTTTTGCACGCAGAGCATACTTCTAATCCGAGTTCCCACACAGACATCCTAAGTGGCGGACTGGAAGTTTGTAGTCAGCACCGGACTCCGACGTGAATTTTTTTTTATCCGCTAGGAGCCATCATGGTTGATGTCACCGGAGCTTGAGGACCCTCCCTTATCTTTAAAGTCTCCCGTTTGGGAACACTTAGGTTTCAGTATAAGCAGTAAAAAATTCAGTATAAGTAGTAAAATATAACAGTACAATTCTGAATTTTTTCTTTTTTTCTTTAACTCCACCATCATTTCTGCTGTTCATTCATGCTAACTTTGCTATCTCAAAGCAAAGTTAGCATGGTAGAAATGATGTGAGGTCTGGAATACAGCAGGCAGATTCAAGGACAGATCAAAGAAATGTAATTGCAGCTTTTGCTGAATATCACAAAAGAACTAGAAAATTCCAAATTTTGATATGGGCATTCCCCTCTTGCTGCTTTTGTCTGAGGTGGTTCTGATTGTGTTTGAGGTGGTTAATAATGGTCAATAAACCACACCTCCTGCTTCATGTAGTTGATGGATGATAAATATTTAAACAAAAAAGCTCAATGAGTGGTACTTGAGATCAATTTTTTCCTGTATTTGATATCATTTGCCAGCTGACCAGAAAGTATTTTTAATTACCAATTACTTAGCATGCATGTATTAGAACGTATGAAAAGACCTGAGCGTCTGGAGAAAACCCACACAGGAACAGAGAAAACAAGAAACCTCTACACACATAAAGCCCCACATAATATGCCTTACTAAAATCTTTAATTAGACATGTCATGCCATATCAAATAAATAGCCGGTCTGATTATTACAAATGTGAAATTTTGGTATCATGTCCTTTTATTTTGTCCTCAAGTTCAACCTTTTTCCCAACAACACAGTCAGTTGGCACTTCCACTTCTTAAAGCCATCTGCTTGATTTGATCAAAATGTCAGGGGCTGTGAATAAATGAGTTTTCATCAATATTAGTGTTGCCAAACGTGGTAAGAGCAGTGAGCAGTGTAAATATGTCAGAGTGACCCCTCTCTTTCTTTTCCTGTGCCGTGTGTGTGTGTGTGTGTGTGTGTGTGTGTGTGTGTGTGTGTGTGTGTGTGTGTGTGTGTGTGTGTGTGTGTGTGTGTGTGTGTGTGTGTGTGTGTGTGTGTGTGTGTGTGTGTGTGTGTGTGTGTGTGTAAAATATGAGTGCTAAAGCCGAGGTAAAGATCCAGTCGGCTAATTGATGCCGTGACAGTGAACATGTCAGAGAACAGTGTCATCTGTGGGAGACAGCTAATTAGATCACACTGTAGGGTTTTTTTCTCTCTCTCTCTCTCTCTCTCTCTCTCTCTCTCTCTCTCTCTCTCTCTCTCTCTCTCTTTCCCCCTCTTTCTTTCTCTCTCATAGTTATTTTCTCTCTGCCTGATTTAAAGTAACACCAGCTATGAAAAGGATAAGACAGCAACACAATTATGAATATATTTGCATTCTGCTTTTAATTGGAACTTTTGTAATCACAGCAGCTAACCTATTTTATAGTGACAATTTCAAAAGTTAAATCAATTTGAACAAGCATGAAAGTGGAAGGAAAGAACAGCCGTGCCTGAACAAATAAATTAAATAGAGCCACTTGAGTTTTAATTATGAAAAGCATCGCCATGTGTTGTCGTTTGAAATAAAAACTGTTCTGAGATTTTTGCAATAACAAGCAAGCAAGAGCCACTACTGTGAGTTTTACTCTACCTTTAATAGAATGAGTCCACAGAAAAAGGCCAGTGTTTTATCTATGCATAAGTGAGTGTGTCTGCTGTTATATGTTTAACATTATTTGCAGTCTTGAAATTGGATGTGACATGATGATGTGTAAAGGCTTGTGAAGCTTCAGAGATAGTCAAAAAACTATAAAAGTAGAACCGTGTCCATTGATAGTCAATGGAGCAAAATAAACAATAATGAAATGTTGCATCAAGACAGACAGACAGATATCAGGGGCGCAAGAGGCTTTGCAAAGTTGTGTTGCACCAGAGTACCATGCATAATTCACTAACCAATTGATCTGAAGCCTTTGGTTCAGCAAGTCGTTTGGGGTTGCAGGCCTTCTTGGCTATTCTCGCCATGCAGAGTATTCCCAAAATAACTGTATTGATTTTTGATTTGGATAACAGGCTAAATCCAGCTTCCTGGAACAAAGTCTCAGTGCATTTTTCAGTTATAAAAGATAGAGGACATGCCAGTAGTATTCAATTGTAAAGGTGTCACTAAATGTATGATTTTCTTTTTGTATTTTTTTTTTATACAAAAGCATAGGAATCACATTTCTTGATTAAAGGAGCGTGAGGCTCCTTTTAAGAAATGACACTCTCTAGCACCACCCTTCGCCATGACGGCCATCGGGGGTACTGCAGCCAACAGTGAAGCCGGCAAGGGAGAACGGGGAGAACGCGCATGCAGCGTCATGTGACGTCACATCCGCAGGACAGTGCGGGAAATTCGGCCCCACAATTGCAGCACATTTTGCAGCACACAGCCTGTTCAAGGCAACAGAGAGATACACTAGAGTAGTGCTGGGCGGTATGACCAGAAATTTATATCACGGTATTTTTCAAAATTATATCGGTTTCACGATATATCACGGTATTTTTTTTTCATGCACAACTAGGTGTTAAGCACATTTTCTAATGATTTGGAAAGGAATTGCTGCAGTAAATTGGCTTAGAATGGCTTATTTTACTGTCATGAGGAGGAAATATTGTAGAAAAACATTAATGTCCACACTAGTATAAATATGACTAAATTTGATTTAGGCATGCTTTTCAAAGAAAAAAATATTTTACAAAATTACAAGGTAGAAAATATTTATTGAACATAAAAAACTGAATTTTTTTTTAATTTCCCAGCATTATGTTGTTTTGGTTCCACCTCCTGGTGAATGTTAGGTAAAATTCTTATGTGGTTACTTTTTGGTTGGCCAACGATTTATGTTTGTGGTGCGCAACAGTTACGGGAGCGGCCAATCTATTTCCTTATATTACAAAGCCGTTATTAATTGTTTGGTTTTTTTCCCACTTATTCCACCGAACACCGAAAGTGTTTTTTTCGGTGCATCACCACTGCTAACAGTCCCCTTAGAAACAGTGTCCAGTGGCGCTATGTTCCGCGGCGCGGCGGAACATAGCGCAGCGCGGCGTTCCCAACATTGTGTGCGCTACATACTCACCGGTATTATGGTATATGAAAAATTCATATCATAAGAAAAATAAACACCGGTATTCGGTATGAACCGGTATACCGCCCAGCACTACACTAGAGGGCTCATTCTTTTTGGTTTGGAACGCTTCATCTGACATTATTACTAGAAAACTTAAAACGTATACACATTTTTTTCATAAATCCTGCCTCAATCCTGCCTCATGCTCCTTTAAATTTTGTCAACTGGTGGTCAATTTTATTTTTTGTTTAGAAACTCATAAGCTTGTTTAATGAAAATAACATATGCATATTTATTTGTTTAATACAGTGTCCATAGTGAATAAACTGTACAGAGGAAAATAGTAACAGAAAAAAACGAACTGATTCCACAGCAAAGCCTTTGGTAAAAGTGCGGGACCGTGCGGGGGGAAGTTAAATGAGGCCCGGTTGTAGCATCAGTAGCATTTATATTTCATAGCTACAAATGCTTCCTGACCAACATGGACATATGCCGAAAAACATATAAAGACAATGAGTGAGTAAAATATGAGATAATCTGTGATGTTTCACTATAGCAGGTAACGAGTATCATATTTACTGAACGGACTCGCACAGCTGTGTAGTTTGCTGTTTGTTGTGTTTTTACCTCTTCCTCAAGCATACGTACATTGAAGGTGATATAATTTACAGGACATTTTGAAAACCTAGTGTTGTTAAGTGTATGTGTTGACAACACACACATTTCTGACTGCCAACTGGAGTTGTGCATGGTCGTGAGCTGTTGGCTCTGGCCTTCAGCAAGCCCCCAGGAATTTGACCAATCAGCAAACCTTTTAACCAAATCCTGTGGTTTTCAGGAAGAGCCTCTTCTTGTGAGTCTCAGTCTTTGCTGTTCTGATATAATTACAGGCTGTTGGATTTACTGGTGCAGTTACTCTAGATGTACCACAGATTATAATTAGATGACTGAAAATGAGGACAACATAAAGGTATGATAATTAGCAGATGAAGTCTAATTCTTCAAGGTTTAATATATTTTATTTATTTTCATCTGTTTTTGTTACAGATTAAGTTACCTTTTGTATCAGATGTTCAGACCCATTTTGAATGAATTATGTGTGTTATTGCCCTTTCATGTAAAGATGATTGACATTTTGTCTGGCAAATTACAGTGTTTAGTCACTTTCCCAACATTTTGTGATTCTTCACAGCGCAGTTAAGCATTTTTTTTACACAATTCAAATGAGAGAAATTACACCGATAAAGCTCATCTTCCGATATGGTCCTTAATTCCAGCAGCCGTTTATGTTGACAAGAGGATGTTTTTGTTAGCACATTACTGGACTGCTAAAGCATCCTGAAGGAGTCTGAGCAGCCAGCAAGTACTCTCCCTTCCAATACCGTTCATTCAGGTTAGTCTCATTAATTTAAGTCTCAACCTGTCAGTGGCAGAAAATGAATTAAAAAAAAGACTACTTAATTAAAAGAAGAAAAACAACATGGTTGAAATACCTCATTACAAGTGTACATATGTAACAATGAAAGTATTGCTTAAGGAAATGTTTAAAAAAATCCATTGCCACTTTGTCCAAACTTTTGCACTTTTGAAGCCGTTAGTGAATTTTAAATAGGAAACTGTATTTGTAGTTTTGAAGGTATATTCACTGCTAACAAATGGCCTTGTGTACTCCGTCCCATAGCTATGTGGAAATTTAACATTGATTGTCAGCTCCAGTCAAGGACAATAAAATAGAGTAATTTGTTTATATACAGTAGATTTTGTCCTTCAGCCAAACATTGTTTGTGTTTATATATTTTACCTTATTTTCTAGGAATTATTTATCCATAATTAATTAGCAAATAAATATTTATGGTCCACTCATCCTGATAAAATGATATTTTACAACCACAAATATTCTGCCAATCCACTATATGGTCTGCTGGATCCAGCACCCTTTAGGGTGAGGGGGATTTGGTTCGAGAAGTGGGAGGAGTCTTGCTTTCCCCTGAGAGTGACACCTGCAGACAGGCATATGTTTATGTCAATATCTGGTGAGAGGGGATTGTAAGGGGTCAATTATGTTGAGTCTCTTAATGGATTTTGAAGGGATTGTAATCAAAGGCTGAATCCTGTTCATCAAACTGTACTCTCCCTTTCTCAGGGGGAATTTAGAGGTGAGATGTTCTTGAAGACCCAAAATCTGGGTGTGGCCATGGAATCAGACCTGAACCTTCAGAGACACATTAAATCAATTACAAAGTTGGCCGATCACTTGAAGAACATCTCCAGGATCAAAGGACTAATGTCTCAGCAGGATCTTAAAAGACTCATCCATGCATTTATCTTCAGTGGAATTGATTACAGCAACTGTGTCTTCACAGGTCTGCCGAAAAAGTCAATGAGACAGCTACAGCTAATCCAGAATGTTGCTCCCCGAGTTCTCATTAGAACTAAGAAGGTGGACCACATCACTCCAGTTGTGAGATCATTACATTGGCTCCATTTACCTAAGACAACAGACTTTTAAATACTTCTGTTAGTTTATAAATCACTGAATGGTTTAGGACCAAAATACAGACTTGTTGCCATATCAACCATCCAGACCTCTCAGTTCTTCTGGTTCAGGTCTGCTCTGTGTCCCCAGAATCAGAACCAAACATGGAGAAGCAGCATTCACCTTTTATGCTCCACAGATCTGGAACAAACTTCCGGGCAAACTGCAGGAACCCTCGGTTACTTTAAATCAAGGTTAAACAATGTGTTTACAGTTGCCTTTGACTGAATCATCACGAAGATTAGACCTTGTATTAAAGCATATCCAAGGAAATACGACCACAAGTCGTGAATGCAAAGTCAGGACATTTCCATTTCTGATCTAACCACTCAGGCCACATTTAGTTGTTTTGTCATCCTAAGTTATGTCAACTTTTTCTGATGTGGTGTATCTGTAATTATTATTTTACTTTTTCTATTTCAGATGTTCTTCCTCAAAAGTATGTACTTCAAATGTCCTTCTTCAACTTTTATGTTCTTGTCCAAATACAGTCAATTCTTGCTCCAAAAAAGACAAAGATGGTCAAGACCAAATGTAATACTCATGGGCTTTGAAGCAAACATTTAAAAACCAATAGATGTCACAGTAGCATCTTCCATCAGGATTTACAGTCTATGGTTGCACTATTGTATCGCCACAATTGCCCCAGGGGTTGGGCCTTTTGTACAGTCTATGGTCACCATGGTTTTTGCTACTGTGCGTTTTTAGAAAAAGGATGAGAAGGAAGGTATTCGGCTGGCTGTAATAGGAAAAAAAATGTGGCTTGTGAAATAATGCTCATGTTCACAGCAACAGAGAAAGAAAAAAATGTAATCTACCTGCACTCTACCTGGCAGTTCAACATTCCTTTCCATTGGAGGACCTGTTGTATTATTATGTTCACAGCATGAGTATCAAGCATAAGTGTTTGGGCTGAATGCGTTGCTAATAAAGTGAATCACACTCAGATTGCATTCAGTTGTTGATATTGAACAACAGCAGCAACTGTAGTGAATAACAGTGAGAGTTCAAACATGTTTTGTGATGAAAAGCAGCATTCTAATTAGTTTATATACTTTTATCACAAGCTTTTATTGATCGCATCTAGATAGGGTTGGTGTGATGTTTGAAAGTCAGTCTGCAGATCAATGCTGTTTTTTGATATCAGTCTGTTGTATTTTCAGGATTCATAAAAAAGTCTGAGTATGTACCAACTAGATTAATGAGGTTTTAGACGTAACATTTTATTTTTTTAAATTGATACAAACGTTTGTATTGATTGTCATGATTGCCTTTTCTATGAGCAGGACTGGAGAGTTTAGAACACAAAAAACGTAGCAAAGGAGATGAGGAGAGCAGCACTCAGATGGAACACCCCAAGATTGTGAGATAAAGAGGAGAGCAGCACTCAGATGGAACACCCCAAGATTGGGAGATAAAGACGAAGTTGTATGGGCACCGTATTGTACATAATTCATAGTCAGCCTTCACGTCATTATAGAGTTTAGAACGTTCACATTGATTGTTGTGTTGTGATGATGTGTGTAGTGTCCATTAATTGGTTTGGTTGAGAGAACGCTGTTTTACTGATCGCCTATGTTTCTAGTAAAATAAAACTTTCTGTTGTGTAATTTTACTCACTTTGCCAGTGTCCAGTGTCCGGATGGTCTCACTGCTCCCATTCATGTCTAAAATTCTAGAACGTGCAGTCTTCAGCCAGGTCTCACAGTTCCTTTGCGACAACTGCCTGTATGATCCACATCAGTCTGGCTTTAGGCAGGGTACACTCAACTGAAACTGCCCTTTTCTCAATTACTGAGTCACTACTGGCTGCCAGATCTGCTGGTCTATCCTCAGTCCTCATACTGCTTGACCTGTCTGCTGCCTTTGACACGGTCAACCACCACATCCTCTTTTCCACACTCTCAAAGCTTGGCATTTCAGGATCTGTCCTCCTGTGGTTCATGTCTTACCTCGCAGGAAGATTCTTCAGAGTATCATGGCAAGGACGAGTGTCCAGATCGCATGAGCTGGCAACAGGGGTGCCACAGGGATCTGTGCTTGGCCCTCTTCTCTTTTCACTAGACACCACTTCACTAGGTGAAATCATCAGCTCTCATGGATTCTCTTACCACTGCTATGACACCCAGCTCACCTTTCCTTCCTTCCTGGTGACACTGCCGTCTTAATGCAAATATCGGCCTGTCTTTCTGATATCTCTGCATGGATGAAGGACCGCCACCTTCAGCTAAATCTGTCCAAGACTGAGCTTATTGTCTGTCCAGCCAGTCATTCCTTACCTCCTCAGATAAGCCTGCAGCTGGATTCCATCATACTTGTGCCCACGTCTTCTGCTCGGAATCCTGGTGATATTACACAGCCAGCTGACCTTTAAGGACCATGTTGTCTCGGTTTTCCGGTCTTGCCGATTCGCTCTACAACATCAGGAAAATCAGACCCTACCTCACAGAACATACGACACAGCTCTTGGTTCAGGCTCTAGTCATGTCTCGCATTGCCTACTGTAATACCTTGTTGGTCGGCCTTCCTGCGTGATCAGTTAAACCTCTGCAGATGATCCAGAATGCAGCAGCACGTCTTGTCTTCAACCAACCCAAGAGAGCTCATGTCACTCCACTGCTTATCTCCCTGCACTGGCTTCCAGTTGCAGCGCGCATCAAGTTCAAAGCTCTGCTTCTGGCTTACCAAACAATTACACAAACGACTCCTCAATACCTTCACTCCTTCATCCATTCAGAGTTACACTCCCTCTCGACAGCTCTGCTCAGCCAGTGAAAGACGCCTGGTGCTTCCACAACAAAGTGGCCTGAAATCAGTAACTAGACTCTTCTCCTTCATTGTTCCCCGATAGAGGAATGACCTACCAAACTCTGTCCGATCTGAGCAAGCTAAAAACTCAGCTCTTTAAGGAGCACTTCTGCATCTAATAAACTTCTCTGCTCATCAGAATTAGTTAGAAAATGTGTCCAGCTCTTTGCAGGACTCCGCACTGTGTAAGCTGCATGCACTTGATGCCATGATGATGCCATGATGGTGTGTTTTTAGACGTAGCTTCCTTGTATAAAAGGGACTGTTGGTTTGGGCGGACAAAAAAAATTAATAATATTTCTAGCACCGCATGGCAGCACCTTTGTCCAACTGGACTCACAGCAGTCTGACCAGCACTTACCCTCCTATGGGATTTCTTGCTTGTGTTGTTCTCTCAGATGTAAGTCGCTTTGGATAAAAGCGTCTGCTAAATTACAGTAGTAGTAGTAGTAGTAGTATTAGTAGTAGTGTAGGGGCACTGTACTGTACATAATTCATAGCCAGCCCTAATGTCAATATACAGTTTAAAACATTGACATTGATGTGTTGTGATGACGTGTGTAGTGTCCGTTATTCGGTTGGGTTGAGAGAACGCTGTTTTACTGATTGCCTGCGTTTCTGGGTAAATAAGAGTTCCCCTGTTTGGGTAATTTCCCTCACTTTGGCAGTGTCCCATATCCTTATGAGTACGTATCAACAAAGTATTGCATAAATACATTAACACAGTTTGTCAGAGTTCAAAAATGACACTTAGGGCCCGATTTACTAAGATCCTAAATAAAGAGTACTAAATTGCGTGTGCACTGAAAAAGTTTGCGCGTGCTGTTGTTGCGTGTTTTGCGGGTGATCAACTAAGATTGCGTGCGCAATTGATAACAGGTGCAAACCTTAGTATTTAGATGAGGTGTTGCGTGTCTTACGGTTTGCGAGCGCAAACTTTGCGCCATGGAGAGTCTGGATGGAAAGCAGGATAGTCACAAGCGCAAAATGAAATTTGACGAGTTGGAGTTAGAGACAGGGTCGGCGCCAGAGCAAATATTCAGAGGGGGCACGAGGCTTATTAGGGCGGGCACAAAATCAGACAGCATTTTAAGGAAAAAAGTGCATTCTCACTGCTTTCATATTAATAATCTGTCTAAAACATGTGGAGAAATAAAATCACTTAGATGTAAATAATGCAAGGAAGCGCACATTTTACTTTGACTGAAAACGTTTTACTCGTAACACACAACGAGGTCACATACATGTTTTCAATATATCAAGTTGATCCGTTCATGCCCCGACAGAGCGGGGGAACGGCAGGCAGCAGGCTGGCTGTCAGAGCTGACAGCCGGCTCTGCTGCGCGGGGCGGGGCGCCGGTTGAAGCGCAAAGTGGGGCGCAGGTTTTTGTGCAGAGCGAAGCGACCGGTGTACAGAGCTAGATGGCAGAGTCTGGAAGTCAGGCTCTGTTGAAGGGGCTGACTGGACAGACTGCCACCGGGATGGCTGAGTCTGTGTTGGATGGAGAGGAGGATAGTGTAATGGAGGAGGATTTGTTTAAACTTGCTGCAAAGAGGAAAACACCAGAATCCGCAGTTGACAGTGAAAATGTGAACAAAATGTCTAAAAAAAGACTCAGTGTTCCCCCTCTGAGTTAAGCCTTTTTCACATAGAACGGGGTGGCGCAGACTCGGCGCAGAGTCTGCGCAGGTGGAGCAGAGTCGGCGGCGAGTGGGCGCAGACTCGGAGCAAAGCAGGGCGCGCAAATATAACTAAAAAATTGTTTTTTTTGTAAATGTATTTTTTAAATGTAATTTACGAAGGATGATTTCACGTTCAATAAGATAAGTAATCAATAAAATACAAAGTTTGGCACAAAGGCTTGGCCTGCTTGTGGGCGAGTGGAGGGGGGCACATTAAAAGAAGGTGGCAAGAAGGCGAAGAACTAAAGAAAAAGTGGCCTTTAATAAAACTTGTGCAACCATTTTTAAAATAGCATGCAGCAGAATAAAGACTCTCTCTCTGCGTATTCTTTGATTTTGGATGTCGCCTCCTTGCCACAAGCAGCCATCGGTGCGTAATGCTGGGCAGATTAGCACCTTCCTTTCGAACATATTAAATACAGACGCAATCACAATACGCGCAACTACTTTCAGGCTTGGTAAATCTCATTGCGTGTGGTAAATTAACCTATTTGCATTTTCCCCTCCCAGTATTTAGCGCTCTCTGGCGGTTACGCCCCATATTGATTATTCATCAGGGCAAAAGTACTAAATGAATAGCGTGCGCTATTCTGCAGATTTCAAAGACGCAGTCGTCTTTGCACGCCGTTAGTAGATCAGCTCACACCTTTAGTAAATCAGGCCCTTAGTACAGTATTGAGGCGGAAACTCTGAGTTATGCACTTAATTTTTTAAAAGCAAGCCTGTACAAATGACTGTGAAACATCCTATTCATCTAATTATTTTTCCATTCCTAGTTCTGGGCAGGGCTAAATCTTCAACATTCCAATATCCAAAGTCTGCTTGAGACAAAAATAAATAAGTAGATAAAAGAATGAAAAAAATAAAGTAAAAACATATTCCTTTTTTCAAAGGTTCAAGGCTACACACAAACACACTGTATTACTCTGCTAGTTTAAGCAAGTGTACTTCTTTTTTTTAATATATATATATTTTTATCCCAATTTTTTTCCCATGTTATCACCCAGTGCTCCTACCCAAGTCAGTCGTGGGCATTGCTCCCTCTACCAACCCCGGGAGGGCCCCGCACTGAGCTCAGGTCTCCTCCTTAACCTGAGGAGTGAGCAGGCCGCTTCTTTTCACCAGACAGGGTGGGGCTTCTCCGGCCGGACGCAGCGCGTGGAAGGATCACGTTATTCAGACCAGATCCTCCCCCCTCCTGCCCCCCTGGCCAGAGGGGCATGTATAGCCCAGGACTGCTGCATGTTTTTGTGAGGGTAGCTCACATTGCTACCCAAGGGAACACGGGGAGAACATGCAAACTCCACACAGAAAGGCCCTTTCGCCAACCCCACCCAGGGTGTGGGCACTGAAGTCATGGGGGAACTTAACACGCATTCAGCGCCCACAGCGTCCCCGGTGGGAATTTAACCCAGGACCTTCTTGCTGTGAGACGGCTGCACTACCAGCTGCGCCACCGTGCCCCCTAAGCAAGTGTACTTAGTTTTATAACCCTATGAGACAAAATGAAGACATGACTCACATTTTATGACTTAAATCAACAAGATAGGAAGAAAAAAAGACCATTAATGTAATCTAAATAAGCATAGGTAATACATTTTAGATTGAAATGAAGGGATGTATCGACCTGGATCACAAAGAATGATTTTTTTTTCCTTTCTCAAGCATATGTGCTCTTCTTCATCCAAGCAGAATTAAGGGAATTGAGATGTAATTTATGATGGTGGAACCAATCAATTTGCATGGGCCATAGGAGGACTGAGAAGTCAAAGGACATGAAATGAAAGAAACCTTAAGCACTTGGACAGAAGCACCAGCAGCAACAGGAGAATAGTGATTTTATTACATAAAAACAAAACAGACAAGGTTTTAGCCACCCCAGAGCCGCTCATCTTGACTTGCTCTGTACCAAAGAACATAATCACCAGAAGAGAGTGGGACTCCATCCTCACTGCAGGGCTGATAAATAAACGGCATTACTAATTACCAATTTACCTGCAGCTATGACTGCAGTGCTGTGAATCCACTGCTGCCTCCTACCTAGACAGATATAAAAACTACACACCACTGTCACAGCATTAACTGTGAATAATTAAAATCCTTGAGTCGCTAACAATGTATTTTGTGTTTGTGTGCTAGGAAGGAAGAGGGGTAGATGGAATAAGCTATCCAAAAATACAGGGTGCACACAAGTGGCGCT